>NC_026475.1:6992779-7068604 GCF_000240135.3 Fusarium graminearum PH-1 | reverse complement strand
AGCTTGATGACGTGACTCTCTGATAGGCGATTGAGAGATCTGACCAAAATTCCCATAAAGTGAGGAGGCAGATAAATGTGATGAATACTGCAATGGTTTTTATGAGACGTTGACGCGTGGAGACGACACCGAACTGTCCGACGCCTTTGACGACATTGTCGCGCCAAGATCGAATCATTGTAGAAGCTGAAGATGTGAGGTTTCAATCGAGGCTTGGCACTCTCGGGTTAGAGGCTTTCTGATATATCGTCGATGAAATAAGGAGGTATTGTTGCGCATTGTTGTATTTCAGTAATAGAGTTCGTCTGGAATGATCAGTTATTGTTTGAGCCCTCTATCCAATGTCTAGGCTAGTTCAATTGATGGGAAATTGGAGGGTTTTGTCTGTCGCAAATTTGACAGCCACTGAATCAAATTAGCTGCCCCGCCATGAGCTTTGCAAGTCTCTTGTGAGCGCTAATTTGGCAACATGATGAACAGCTGATTGAATTGAGATGGAGCGTAAAAGACCTGCTTTTCCGATAATGATTGAGATGAGGGAAAAAAAGGAAATGATGGAAGGATGGAAGGATCAGTGTCATGGCCAACAGAATGACTGCCTGCGCATCACAACATCACGTGATTCGTATGACATTACGCAATCCTGCGTCCAACACTGTCGGCTCCATGACTGTGCCACTGATAGGCAGTCAACATGATTGGATATCCTCGATACCAGCGTTTAAGGGGCGGTAATCTGCAGCAGGAAAGAAAGCTAATTCGGGTCTTTTGTTTCGTATCAAAAGTATAAAAATAGACTGATAACAACCTCGTTCTGAACATAAAACTCGTCCATCAACAGCAGTTTGACCAAGTAAATTCACCGTGCTGGTTAGTTACGTGTCTACCAACGTAACAGCCGTGTGTCTTTGCACGCCCACATCACGCTCTCTAGGCAGAAATTGGAAAGCAGAGTCCTTTAAACGTCAAAAAACCATGAGCGGACAATTGTTGATCTTTAATAAATATGCCGAAACCTTGATTGCTGATGTTGCTATGCAGCATCTTCGGCTAAGGACAGCATACCAAAAACGGCAATGATCGCATGGAAGGACCAGACAAGCATTAGAGTATCGATAAAGTTGCAGCACAGAGATTTTAATGGTACATAAACCACGGGTGCCTGATATTGGATCAAACCAATGCAAAGCTCTATGAGTCTCGAGCGATGAGATAAGAATCAATCGGATGGTATTGACAACGGATCTTCAATCAAACCCTGACAATTTTGACACAGTCTATTACCCACTGACGAGCATATACGAGAATTATACATTAGACAATCGCTGTTCGAATTCGAACTTTGTATTGTATTTATTCTTATTTTGTAGTAATTTATTCATTCAGTAACTGGATTGGCAACATCACCCTTGAGGTCATAAAAAACGTGACGACGCTACAGGACGAGAACACAGTCTACGTCAGGAACTTCGTCACAAGAGAGCTAAAAATGTATTGAACGCAGTGAATGACGATTTCTCTAACAACCACTAGAGTAGCTAACTCACAGCCCTTATAAGATTCATAGGCAGAAAATGCAAAAAACATACAACAGCAGGGATTCGCTGGTCGTCACCGACCCAACTACTAATCCGCCCCTTACCAGCTTGACTATGGGAGAGCGGACGGGATCCCGTATTTTCTGGTAGGTATGGTCGTATGTACTGATCTTGTTCACTACACGCACTATATTGTTAACATCCAGCACGATTACAACCTAGGTAGTCTAAGACTCTGCTTCATTCACAGCAATACAACATGAGTTGCAACAGTAAGACATCGACTATTACTACCTTGTACTAACCCCAGTGGGGCCAAGATGTGTCAAGAAAAATGCCTGTCATATTGTCTAAACTTCTTACACTACGGAGGTGGTTTGTTTGTTCTCTAATGTGCAATTCTACTGATAAAGACAGGGGTAATACGCTGCGACCAATAATGTTTAGCCTAAGCTACAGTGTTGTGCGACCAGGTTATTCCCGAAGTGGCAGAGGGTTAGTTTGTGTATAGGCTATGCAAGGATACCATAACCCGAACAGTCTCAGTTGCAGAAACAACACAGAGCCTCGGTCATATCTACCTATTTCAGAGCTTGTGAACGCAGGTTGGAATAAACCCACGCACTGATATTTGCATATGGATTGCAGGGAGTCTGTCTCAACCAGCCATTGATGCACGTAGAGGTAAATCAGGGACTGGGTAGTTGAATCCAGTGGTCGCTTTAAGATATAAGACACGTGACACACCTGGTACCGGCCAGCCTTGGACACAGCTATGGGAGCTGATATCACCTGCTTAGTAGCTGGTGCAATAAACGTCCATGACCTCGTTGAATATATTAAATCACTGACCTGAACATGTGAACTCTTGATTCAATCACATCATCCGGTGTACTATACAGATCGATGACAATTCAACAAAGACCAAGATCATACGTCGATGACTTAGTGAAAGTCTTCTCGGGCATCTGGGGAGCAGTGACAATGCATACATGGCACAAATCCGACTTGGTGTGCTGTGATTGAACCTTGAGCATAAGGATAAGGTTAAAGGTAACAGACTATCAAGTCTTTGTGGAGTACTCGAAGCTCGTGTTATGCATGAAAGAATCACTGCCTGATCATACTCAAGCCCAGAAATAACTGCAGATCGACGCAGGAACGGCCATCGGTAAGTAAATTGAAGTGATGAGGGTAGGAGGACGCGGGAATGCATATCTAGGGTTGATAAAGCATGCAGTTCCGTGAATCACATCAATAGTCCGAGAGTCTCTTCTCTTTAGCTCTCAAGGCTTGCAGAGCTGAGGTCCAGATGCCATAATCTCACAATACTAATGGCTCAACCAGATATACTAGTCTCGTTAGTATATGGAGAGCATGCTCGGAATTTTGGAGCTCCGGGATAGAGTTGTCCAAGTGAGGGGCATCACTGAAATGTGGTAGTGGTAGGCAAGTATTGACTTTCAAGTTAACTGTGGTCCATCCCTACCCAGACTCCACCTACTGGTCCAGAAGTTGGATGGCAAGAACATCGTCTTGTATTAGTGTTGATAATAACGCAGAATTGACTTTGGATCTCCAACGTTATCGTGTCTCGACGTTGAGTCCCGTTATGGCTTCGTACCCGCATTCCTGAACCTAAAGCCACAGCTAACGGCTCAACTAAAGCGGACCGGGGCCAGACCAGTCCTATTGATCATCATTTCATGCTATCCATACACTTGCACATACACATCAAGCTTTAAAAAAAGCTTAAAAGATGTGAACTGACAGATTGGTCGAAGGCTACGGTGACACTTACCGATAAGGTTGAAAGCAAGCATCAATTGCAGGATTTATGCGGTGTTGCACTGGATAGCAGAGAAGCTCTACTGGGAAAGGCATAGGCAACACGGGACTGTGAGAAGGTCCATCAGTCTCACGCATTAGCGATTACGTGATGGATTCTCAACCTGACTGTAGGCAGCACACTTGGGTTGCGCATTCGCGACACAAGCCTTGGATGGTCAGAGGTGATTCCTTTCCAGTAAGACTCTCGATGCAAACTTGTATTCAAATAATCAATCTATACAACAGCACTATTGTCGCGAATCAATTGAGTCACTGGGCATGGTAAGATAGTGAATATGGGGCGCGGCGAAGGACATTGGTGGAGGTTGTGAGGCACCAACAGTACTGTCTGTACAGTAGAAATTGTTGAGGTTGCCGACCGTACCACAAACAGAAGCGGGATTTCTACTTGTCATACATTTGTCGGCTTGCAGCTCCTACACCATCAGTGATGGATTACGAGGTGGGTAAGATGTATGGCGTTTGAGTTCTTGTGAAAGGTGGAGATGGGCAGAGTTCAGTTTAGCGCAAGCGATTATTTTACTGAAAGTCTTGCAGGATCATGATACTCACTCAGATAATATGTTGCCCTCACGGTGAACAACAGGATGATTGAGCTTCAGAAAGAATATAAAAGGTAGTGGTATTCGTCTCTTTATTACCAGTCTCTAACTCACTATCCGTCTCTCACTTTCTCAATCATCCACCTTCTTTCTTCACTCTTTCAAAAGACACTACCTATATTCTTTCAAGACTGTGCCTTGCAAACGGTTTGGTTACATATCTGCAAAGATGAAGCTATCCAATATCGCACTCTTGGCTCTGACCACTGGCGCTATCAGTGCCCCAGTTGTCGAGCGAGGAGAACATGTCGAGTACCGCTATTATGAAAGAAAGAATGGCGGCGACTGGGTGCTGATTGAATATGATCCTCGCTGCCCCCCTGAGAAACCCGTGCAACCCAAGCCTGTGGTTTCTTACCATGAGCCCAAGCCGTACCACCCCGAGCCTCAGCCAAAGCCTTACCACCCAAAGCCGAAGCCTTACTATCCTAAGCCGGAACACAAGCCCGAGCCAAAGCCTCACTACTACAAACCTGAACCCAAGCCTTACCATCCCAAGCCCAAGCCTTACTATCCTAAGCCTGAGCCAAAGCCTCACTACTACAAGCCGGAGCCAAAGCCGTATCATCCTAAGCCGTACTATCCCAAGCCGGAACACAAGCCCGAGCCAAAGCCTTACCACCCTAAGCCGTACTATCCCAAGCCTGAGCACAAGCCAGAGCACAAGCCAGAGCACAAGCCGGAGCACAAGCCCGAGACAAAGCCTCACTATCCTGCTCCTGAGCATAAGCCAGAGCATAAGCCAGAGACAAAGCCTCACTACTCTCCCCCTGAGCACAAGCCGGAGCACAAGCCGGAGCACAAGCCCGAGACAAAGCCTCATTATCCTGCCCCGGAGCACAAGCCCCAGTCCAAGCCCTACGAACCTCCCAAATAGCTTTAGCTATTTACTTCAACCACAGGCCACATCAAATTAGGATCCAACAAAAGGACCTGTCTTTCCTTCAATTGATGTCAAGTATGATTCTAACCGGCTCTGAGTCTGGGACGGAAGCGCCGATGAACTTGCTATGCAAGTATCACTTACACACTCACTTTACTAATACTGTACCTCACTGGCTCCCACTCACATCAATCTCAACGAGAGACATAACTATCACCAAAGAAATCTACCAGTTGGACTTGGTCAAATAATCATTTATTATTCAGCTTTACTTATTACACTTTCATTTAGAAATAATTATTTAGTTAGGTAATCTTAGTACATATCTAATACGAAAGGGCACTTGCACCATCAACTGTACTTACTTCGATGTGCTCATGTTATTGACCTTTGATCCTGGTGCCATGTTCTGTAACAGTACGATAAACGACCCTCATGCTGATATATAGCTATTGACGATAAGTATGCTTTGCTGACAGTTTCTCATCATTGAGGCTTCTCGATAGACGAATATGATAGCTGCTGTCGTACACTCGCCGAGTCTGGGTGCGACTGAAGGATGTCTAATGCCTCGGAAGACGACGTTGCATGATTGATTGAGTGCATCGAGTGGTATGCCCCCCAGAGGCTACTTCCCAGTCAAATAATGAAAAGCTACAAGAGTCTTCAATTTACCTCACTGTCTTTACGTGGATTGTTAAATAAACAGACTTCATATCTGCGCAAGGCAGCTTGGCATGCTACTAGAACTAGTGGCGTAAAGAGCCAATAGCCTATACGAGCGTAATGTGTTCTGTTTTGAGTTGCATTTCTCAATGCTACTAGGCCAATACAAAGGAAGAAAAGAGTTCCTGTTGATAATAGATCTAAGGCTAAAGAGATGAATTATTTGGGTTGAAGATGACCATTAACGTGGGTGAAGCCCGTCGGTTATTCTTTAGTCCGACAGGCTACCTAATCATTCGCAGCAACTGTGCTCCGAAACAGCAATCTAATCTGATCAAACACCCCTTTGATGTTGCGACGCGTGGACTGCAGATACTAACACTCCTTCCTTAGCCATCATGTCACAAGAGATTAATGCCAGTTGGTACATGCGTCTCGTTGCCATTTTTCTTTACAAAATCAACACGATACCGTGCCTTCGCCGTTTGCGTAAGCACCCGGGGCGCGTTCTCCTAGTTTCATCAAAGCTTTGCATCAAAGCCACGGGCCTCACAACACTCGCAGAGGCAAATTCTATGCTATTCGTAGTGTAAAACACAGACGTACAAGTCCCAAAGGTGTATTGCAGTTTCAAACACAAGGGCCGCGTGTTCATACTCATGGAGAGAATCGCAGGTCAAGACTTGGCGCAAGGGTGGACACAAAGATCAGAAGAGTCTAAGGCGCGCATTTTGGCACAGCTGAAGACTATAACAACAAAACTACGTAGCATCACTCCTCAGAATGGTATAGGCGTCGCAAACGTAGATGGAGGCCCCATCTTCGATCAACGTCTTCCTGAAAAATCCTTCTGGGGCCCTTTTATCACAATACAGGACTTTCATCGAGAATTGCGTCACGGACTGGAACTCAGAGACGATGAAGAAGCCTTCCCAGGTCTACGAGAACTCATTGAATTCCACAACAGTTCAATGCAGAGACCGGTTTTCACTCATGGCGACCTCAGTAGCTTCAATATCATGGCGGTATATGACAAGGTTACTGGCATCGTGGATTGGGAGACAGCCGGATGGATGCCTCCGTACTGGGAGTATACATCAGTCTGGCATGTAAATCCACGCAATGTGTTTTGGAAAGACGCCATTGATGAATTTCTTGAACCTTTACCCTATGAATTGGAAATGGAAAAAGATACGTCGACAATACTTTGGTGAATTCTGAGAGGTAGTACAGAAGCATCCTACTTGAACAGTCTATCACACGCAACCCTTATAAGCTAATATGGCTGCCAATGTGAGATCCCGAGTTCATACACCCGATACCAACTACCGAATCTCTACATCCCACATCAGACTGGTTTATCCCGACAAGCATGTGAGCTTGATTTGCTCTCTACGGTCTGTACTGATTTACATGTTCAGCTTTAGGTCATTAGGTGCACCTGGATTGATCTTCCACAACATATAAGTGATCAGTTGTTGACTACCTAAGTATATTTAAATTGGCTTTGACAGGTCGATACATCAAACTAGCGTTTTGGCTCCAGACCCGAGTCTCCCATTTCTCGTAGTTCAGAAACGACATCTACCGCTACCCACGAGCGGATATGATATATGCCATCCTTAATTCCGCTAAGGCTCCAGTCTTCATTCATATCTTTAAAGAGACGTTCCACGGCATTTATAAACTCTGTCTCATTGCGGACCTGGGTTTGGCTAACATGGTCAGTGTAGTAAGCCTTGTAGTCGCCATTCTTTTTGAAATGTTCTTCTTCTACGCGCATTTTGACGAATTTAAGGGCGGGCGTTGGTTATGTTAATTACTGGTGCACTGGTTGCTAATATTCTTTCTGTTGTTTGTAGGGCGAAGAAACAATGCTGCGGATTTTATAGTAGATATTTCTGACTAGGTTGTTCACAACTTCTGCAATGGCCACTTGTAAGATACACTGTTGATGGCGATTCAATTGCAACCAGACTGTGATTGATGAGCCTTGGTCGGGGCTCACTGGAAGCGATGCTCGAATGATTGAGACGCTTACAGGACCTCGATAAGTGTTACTGATTTAGCAAAGACTGTGAGAGACAAGCGTATGTATTCCCACCATAGTGCATCATGAAGAATGTCTGATATTGCATGTGCCATTAACGCACCAATCCTCAGGTATCTCAGGCTATGTAGTTATACATCCCTCTTTATGTATCCTTCCGTATTTTTATCTATTATCAAATAGTCTTATTATATCAAGCAAGCTAGGGGCCGTCTCGATCACACTTTGGCTTCAGCTCTACAAGTGCCGTTGTCCTCCTCAACATCAACGCCTGTAGAGCAATCAAAACCACTGTCTATATGTGTTTCCGCCTCTTTGGTCGTATGAACATCGCGAATAATCATCTGTTATATATGATCTGTTGTGCAACCCATCAACTTCCGAATCGCATCTTTCCCGTTTTGTTGAAGATCACGAGCGCCAATACCAGCCCAGACACCTGAGGGACGAGGCGGTGTTTCAATGACAACCCATTCGCCTTGCCACTGCAACCAAACACCTCTGATTTGGTCGAAAACATAAAGATCTTGACTCCCTGGATGCAACTGTGAAAACATAGTCGTTGCCCATACCGTTCCTCCGGGAGGTTGAGCGTGACCCCCAGTCTCTGGAAAGAAAGTGACGGCGTAGCATGCTTCGCTCCAAGTCACTTGGTAGTAATTTCGGCGCAACAAGCGAGAAACCGTCGGCCGCCGTGGTGGTGTTTTCCCAAGAGCCTTGGCCGCATTTTCAATGGCTCTATCGGCTATCTTGAGCTCTTCATCATCGAGTCGTACTAGTTGGTCTTCTGAAGCGCGGCTTGAGTGACCAGGAAAACTCCAATGTATGACTTGATGTCCCATAGATGCAGCACAATTGCCCCATTCCAAGTCGGCACCGTCAGCACCTCCGGACAGACAGACGTTTGGGCTTGTGGTGTTCTGAAGATACTCCATTTTCATTTCTAAAAGAATGATAATTTGTTCCATGGATGATTCTGTCGACTCAGCTAGCAAGCAACAGATGAGTCATCTTCAATTCTCTGCTTACTACGATTATTTTCGCCACATAAGAGCCGTGCTTCAGACTCATGTACGCTAACGTACTCGCTTCCCAGCCAACCTCTTTTTTTTAACGTTGTATAAACCATCAAAGTACTCGCTTCCCAGAACGATCGGATCACTTGATTATCTTCGTGTAGCTTTTGCGCTGTATCAAAAGCTCTCATTGTGATACTGTGTATTCTTAGCAGGAGGACAAACGACCTTTTCTAGCATATTTTCTGCTAATCCCGTGGATAATCAGAGCTTTCTTACCAACCACCAGTAAACTCCATGTTGGTATGTAGAGAACAAATAGCTATATAGGCATAAATGGAGTTTTGTATTTTGCCTTTAGGCCATATGAGCGTTGTCGCTGTCATATATAGCGCAGCCCCCATCAACGTCGCCATGTAATCACATAATCAAGACCTTGTACCACATGGTGATTTGAAGTTAGCTGGCCAGAGGATAAAACTGCTGTCGGCATTAGAAAGGGCTGTACTTGATTTGTTATATCGAAAGTTTGGTTCCACGGTGGACATCTCGTCATTATGACAGAGATGGTCGGGATGCATGTGAAAACAGCAATGTCATTGCAACTTCAGGAACGAATAAGCTGCTAATGCTTTAAGAGAAGGTTTTGTTGATGTCAATGCTTATTAATCCATAGTGGATATGGTAGGCCTCCCAGCAGGCTCGGCATTGAAGTTGAATGAGACCAGAGAATTTATAGTTTGAGCGATGTTCCTATCATGTAAACTATATCTAGGACCAAACCCCCCATGTATAAATGCCTTGGAATGACTTTCCAGAGCTCTCACGATCAGCACCAAGAGTTTATCATCTTGTACAAAGCGATCATCTGCTACGGCAGCCTGTAACGGCAAAAGCTCCTTTGCGATGAACAGGTATCCGCTGCGTATCACGACGTGATAACAAGATCATTGATGCTGACGATATCCAGCCTGCAACCTGTATTGACATGCGGTGAGCATGGCAAAGAAATCATTGACACGGGTGAAGCGATTGAACATTTGAGAGCGAAACACGTAACCTTTATTGGCCGTCCCGGACGCCTCGGACAAACGGATACACATGGACATTGCTGGTACTGCTTTGATTGTGAATCTGACTGGAAAGATCACCGCAGCTTTAATTCTAATGAATCAATGTGGAGGCATTTGAAGGACAAACACAGTTATATCGCGGATTATTGTCTTGATTTGCTGGGCTTTTGAGTGTTTGTAAACAATATTTGCTTAATCTTGTTCTCTTCTACTCATAATACGGATATGGAAGACAAGGAATGAATTGAGTTGCAGTTAATCGTGATTCGAGGAACAGCGTCTACTGTAACAAACAAGGCAAATCACTCTGGACTGCGATCTCTGTACGAAAAAGCAGTACCCCGTTGCCTAGGAATGAGGTCTTCGTTCTAAGGCAGCATCAAACTATCAGATAGTATCTACTCCGGGTGGAAGGCACAGTTCTTCTTCTCAATCAATCCACTGCCCCAAGGATCCGTGTCGATAGGCACCAATGGTATTTTGCATTTTGCCTTTAGTGCCATCTGAGCCTCGTCGCTTTCGTATGGAACACAGTCCACACCAACGTCGCCATGCATTCCGTCACATATAACAATAGGTTCTCCACCACATGGAGATTTAACGTCAAAGTCCTTGAGAGTAATGTTGGCGCAAACAGCATCTTCGGCAGATGAACAAGAAAGACGAGCCACAGCGTTACCATAAACACCCGACGTATAGCCTGTGAAGTTCTCGAAGTGTATATTGGTGATTTGCATGCCTGAGGGGTGGGCGTTGCACTCATCGGCTGATTTGTTGAAGTAGCAAGAATCGAGGAAAATGCCGTAATCCATACGTGCCACCCAGAAGTTCCTGGCTAGATATCAGTAGCTAGGCTTGGCCAGATTTGATTCATACCCACTTGAACGTCACATTGTTCACAAATCCCGTGCCAGTTTCATTTCCTGCCCAGACCTTGATGCGAGCACCGGAATACTAACTATGTCAGATAATGTAATTATTTGACTGAAAATATAACATACGTCTCCATTCAACATCCAAACGTTTTCGATATGCACATCGTGAACGTTGGAAACTTCACCCTTGTATTGTCCCAGGGATCCCATAGACTTCCAAAGTTAGCTTGATCATACCGTGTCCCTGTGCGTGATGCTCACCTGGCCGTGTGTACCGTTACAATACATAGTGTTGACATAAAGATCAGAGCTGTTGGGCTTTGGAGAGAAACAGTCATCATCAATGTTGACCCACGTTCTCTCGATCCGTACGGTCGAGGTGTTCATCGTGTTCATAAAGTCAGTGTTCTTGGGTATGATGCTACCATTGTTTGACAGAGCAGTCGCTACAACATCGGTGTATGTAATGTTCTTGGAGCTCACGATGAAGTTATTCCAGCAGGGCGAGTCTTTGAGATGAATGCCTGAAATATCAAGGTTTGTCGTATTCTCTGCGTAGAACAGAATCGGACGGTAGTATTTGTTATCAGGATTCAGAATGCTACAGATAGTCAGTACGGTGTCATGCGTCGAAGAAACCGGTCGACTCACGAGCCTGTGCCGGCCTCAAACTCATTCCACCAGCGCTGTCTGCTACCGTTAGCCATGAGGTACCTATGTTGATACGTCTAATATCGACTGACCCTTGACCTTCGATGACACCACTACCATATATCTTGATGTTTTGTCCCCCCCATTTCCAAAACATAATTGACTTTTGGAACGGGTGATACCAAGCGTTTTCCTGCCAATACTCGACGTCATCCGTAAACTACCTCTGTTAGATTTGGAAGCAGGCTGTGATCACAAAGAAATGACCAACCCGGATCTCACCGTCTAAGCGAACGTGAATGTCACTGAGCCCAGTCAAATCGAGAGCCTTTCCAATGACGAATGTCTGGCCATGTGGTAAATACAAAGTGCTGCCCCGATCTGCCTGACGTATGCCGCGTTCAAAATCCTTAGAAACATCATCTTGATGATTTTTTGATGAGCGGATTCTGATTATCTTCCGGTGCTCGTGCATGGGAGGCGTGTATGGATGTTTTTTCCGAAACCCTGACACATCGCGAGGCACATCCTGCGGCAGAGATACAGCATCAATGGCAGTGATAGCCAACGCCGCAAGAAAGCCTAAGGTTAGATGAAGACGCATTGTGAATATGTTGGTGTTGAATACATTAACAGTCAACGTGCCGGTAGTACCCTTCAACGCCTGAACCGAGTTTGACGACATTATATACTGTCGTTTAACTATACACTCGGTCTATCATTACGAGTTTACCGACAGCAACACTAAAGAGATATGAATTGTATAGCATAGGCACACTCCCTGCAATTCCACGATGCCAAGGCGGAAAAGGTCGCTGATCCGCTAATGCAGGTAGAGCTAGATGTGAGTTATTGGTGGAACATCTTCTGGCCCGACAATCTCGTCTGTGAGTCCAAATTAGTTGTTTGCTGCGAGTCGACGGAAAAGTGATGATATAATAAAATAATTATATTTAACTGACCTTTTCCGCATGAAGTACTTTGTGTTATGGTGGACTACAAACAGTATCTTCATTGTTAGTTAATCAATTTCACACCAGATACAAGTTTGACCAATAGACTAGATAAAGTACATAATGTCACACACGATAACAATACTAAAGCTATCAAAAGAGTCGACGATATCACATTTGGCTTTCAGTTTATCAGGTAAAATCTTTTAATGACATTTCGCTCATGATTGACAGTGTCGTGACTCTTTGTTCTGTATTTCCCAACTTCAATTGCCTTGATATCGGGTAGACAGACAGCCAGGGCTGTGAACTGGAAGTTTTGCAGTCTGACCATTTCTGGTTAGTCTAGAGGGCAGACAGCGTTAGACTGGTCAGCATCTGACTTGATTGGTTAAGTTTGAAGCCCCTGTCTGGATCATTCTGTGCTGGTTTGTAATGTGGATTGTGAAGCAGAACAAGTCTACGTGGACAAAAACGCCACAGTGGCTGAGCAATTAGTGGAAGAACCCCTGACAAATAGCGTCTCACTCAGCTAGAAGAAGCTCTACGAATCTTCTCGATACTTCGAGCAACACCATGGCCTTTCTTTATGGTGAGTAACGGCTTGCGCATCAACGTGATGCCTAAATGCCAGCTGTGAAATGGTTTCTATAAGTAAACGAGTCTCGACGTCCTTGGGAGTTTTTTGCTCATCAGAATTCGACATCTTTACTACTCATTCAATTGATACAAAGCACTCAATACAAAACCACAATTACCTACACTCAACCAATCATCATCCCAATCACCAAACACATCAACACAATGGCCTTCTTCCTTCCCCGAACTGTCTACCACACTCAGGCTCCCCTGAACCCACTCTACCATCTCCTCAGGGAGCTTGACCAGTCCGTTCAACAGCCCCAGCAGCCTCAGCGAAGACGCCAATGCCAGCCTCAACAGAAGAGCCGGGCTCAAGCTGAATGTCCCGCCTATCGGGTTACCACCCGCCCATGGGAGCCCCGCTTCGAGGCCCACGAGACTGAGGACTCGTTTGTTCTCTACGGCGAACTCCCCGGTCTGAACAAGGAAAACGTCACTGTCGAATTCCCTGAACCTCGCAAGCTTGTCGTTAGCGGCAAGGTCGAGCGATTCACAGACGCCCCCAAGCCAGCTGAAACAACCACTGAGCAGACTGCTCCCGCTCCAGCTGTCGAATCAGACAACGAAGACACCCAGAGCAGAAGCTCATACCAAGCTACCGTCGAGGACGATGTCGATGACGAGTTTGAGGTCTTGAGCCACACATCGCAAAAGTCGGAGACTGTCAGCCAACCACAGCCTGAAACCCCCAGCCAAAAGGCCGCCGAGAAACAGCCTGAGCAGCCTGAAGAGCCAAGACGCGCTGGCTACACCAAGGAGTTCTCGCGCTACTTCACTTTCCCTACCTACATCAACCACGAGGCAGTCACTGCCGAACTCAAGGATGGTCTCTTGACTATAACTATTCCCAAGGCTGTTCCCCAGTCTCATCGCATTGTTATTGAATAGAGGATTGTGTATTATTAGCATGGGAATTTTATGGGATATTCACTGGATTAGATATGTTTAGGTTTTGTTTTAGTCTTGTTATCTCTCTCAATTGATTAATGTATTGCACTCTTTGTCTTTACTTGATTTCGTGCAGCAGTGAATAATATGTATCGTGACTTTGTGTCATTGAACCATCTGAATGCGAGACGACTGCTAGGGTCAGGTCACATAATCTACTGCTGCCTAAATACGATGCTGAATCAGCCCTTTGCATTATTACTCGCGCCATTATGCAACACGTTGTAATAACACTAATGTGTTGGAGGTGTTTGTGTATCATTGATATAAATATGAGATACATGGCAAGCTTTTCTGCACGCAAATGGCCATGGCCTGGGAGACTAGGAATTAGCGGAAGAAATAATTATGTCGTACCAGTGGAAGGCCATGGCAGGTCCGTTTGCGACAAACATGATCTTGGAGTTACCCAAAACATTGCCCATATGTCATACATTGTAGCCTCGTAGAATATAGACAAGCCGCGTGACAACAACAACTTTATTTATCATAAGATCACCATAACTGTAACCAGGTCATGGCGACAACTGGAAAAGACTTTCATTCAAAAACCCGAGCTAACGTACTAGACAACCCCCATATTCGCTACAAGATCCATCCTCACATGCCTGGCATCGTGTCTAAAATTTTAAGACCTTCCAGTTGATTAAAAATAGCTTCAGCAGCATCCATTCTGCCACGATGCTGAATAATGCCCCTTTCAGCTGCCGCGATACTCCTATTGAGGCCCTGGATTTCAACTTCGAGCATCTTGGCCTTATATGGGGTGCTCTTCAACTGCCGACCGCTGGAAATATCATCGGCCAGCGTTTGTTTCTCGTTGAGACTTGCCTGAAGCGAGGTGAGGCGATCTTTGGCATCGTTCCAATCTTTCTGAGCCGATAGGAAAGCATCTCTTGCTTGTTGGAGACGAACACGCATCCCTAGGTAGGGCATGGTGATGAATATGATATAGCGAGGGAATGTGGCGTAGAATTGAAGAAGGTTGAGCTGTATTATCGTTGGTAATGATGTGCGATTGGCAGTGGTGAGCTGAAGCTGTTTGGTTACAGAAGCAAAAAGGAAGATAGCGAAGAGTCGAATTTATTTGCCGAGGCATATGGCTTTTCCAAAAAGTATTTTCTTGCCGAACGGATCGTATTCTCACACGTATGTTGAATAGTGATATGGAATGGAAAGAGGTCAATGCATTCTCAGAGTTATCAGTAACGGCTTGTAGAAGAATAATTGATGTCCGGTAGTGACTGCCAGCGTCAATAAGCTTAATCATACCCAGTGAATAAGGAACTGATTGCATATCTTCTTCTATCACCAAGCCTGACTGGAGTGCATGGGTGTATGGTGATTGCATTGTTGCCTGTAAATTTGTTATCGCGTCAAAGAACCGATATCGACAAGCGATACCTGCAGAAACAATAAAGAGCCCCGAAGTGGACTACTGCAAATAAACATTCACATGCGGCTGCAAAATGTTGCGTGTCGTTATCACGACTCCTTCCGTGCCACCAAGAAAAGGGCTCGACGGCTCATATCGAGGTTTGAGGAAGGAAGACGCCATGGGCTGCTATGCAGTGATTTTTATTGTGCAAGAATAACGGTTGCTTCTTTGCCTTGCATTTTATTACTCTTTGTTGCAGGCCAACGAAAAAAGCTAGTATCGTCTTTAAAGTTGTACCGAACACTAAAGTTTCGAAGTTTGCACGGGTCTTGTCCCTGAAGTGAGACTGAGAATTAGCATGTCTTCAGAGTCCCGACCGAGTTGAATGAGTCGTTATGTAAATAAATGAGTCACTCATTCGATCTGAGTAGAGATATGAGTTTAACAGTATGAGTCGTTATGTAACGCTTAGATATCCACAAAAACGGACTGTTAAATATGCACCTATAAAGTAGAACTAGCACAAGTGTCTTCTTCCAAGTTTATTAATATTGAAAACTCACAGGTACGAACAATAAGAGCGTTACGCAAACTGCTTTCTGAATGTGTATTGTATACAAGAAATTATTTACAAGCTAAATTTATACAGAACTATGCTCCGATCTTCAACGTGCTTTGGAGAGGAAGGTCCCGACTGCTGCTTCCAACAAAGATGTTATAATCACCCCGCTGAAGCTGCCATTCTTGGGCGACAACATTCCAAACACTCAAGTCGCGACGAGTAAGCTCAAACTTGACTTCCACGGTATCTCCAGACTTGATGCTCGGCTTCTTGAAGCCACGGAGTTGTCTCACGGGAACGTCATCCCCAGGAGTACCGACGTACAACTGCGCAACCTCCTTACCATCAACATCGCCAGTGTTGCTGACCTTGGCTGAGACAACAGCAACAACATCCCAAAGGTCTGCGCGCCCACCCTCAGTAAGAGCCCCAGTAGGGTATTCGGAGGCTTGTGCCCCAGGGCCGGAGACTTGGAGATCAGTGTACTCGAAGGTGGTGTAACTCAAACCGAAGCCAAACTCATAGCGAGGCGTGATGTTCTTCGCGTCGAAATGTCGGTAGTCGATGAACACACCCTCCGAGAAGTCGGATTGTGGGAAATGCTGGAACTTGTGGGGAGCAAGAGTCAAGTCTGGCTTTAGTGTAATACCATAGTCAGTCTCGTTGCGGGCGACAGTGTACGGAAGACGACCTGAAGGGTTCTCATCTCCGTAAAGTAAAGACACAAGCGCCTCTCCACTGTCCTGACCTGGAAGGTGTGCGTAGATAACAGCGGTGACGTTGGGGTGGCTAATGAAACCATCCACAACACGAGCTCCAGCATTGTGAAGAACAACAATTGTGTTTGCGCATTTGTCAGCGACGTTGTTGATCAGGCTATCAGTGTAGTCATCATAAATAGCAGGTCTATCCCAGCCCTCACTGGCCCAAGCGTTTCCAGCAACGATGCAAGCTTGGGATGTAGGATTAACAGAAGGATCCCAGCTTTCGAAATCCCAGAATAGTGCAGTGCCATCCTTTCTTGCTCGAGAAACAAGGGCATCGAATGGAGAACTAATCCAGCTTGCGGCAGCGGCGCCAGAACCTCCTCCAGAGATGATGGTCCCGTTAGGTGCAATGGCTGAGTATGTAAGGTTCAAGTTTCCCAAGAAACCCCCGTTCAGCTCAGTAATGTTGGCTGATTGGGCACCGATAGCCCAGGGAGCAAACATGGCACCCTCGACCACAGGCTCTGGGTTGTTCTTATCTGGAGCCTTGTGTGAGTATCCGAATAGAGATACAAGCTTCAGATCGGACTTGAGCGGTAGTGTCTTGTTGTCGTTCTTAACAAGGACATGGCCTTCTACCGCACCATCCCATAGTGTAGACTTGGAACTCGCGTTACGAGCATCTACAATGGGATGAGGTGCCGTGAGGTCCTTGGCTAGTCCGTGGCCGGGAGTGGGGAAGTCTGGCTGATCCTGGTTGAGCTGATACCATGTAGCAAGAATCCTGCAAAAATCGCGTAAGTCAAGAGAAACCAAATCTCGGTTAGGTGTCAATCATACCTGGTAGCCATGCCATCGACGTGTGATTCAGGAATAGTTCCATTGTTAACACCAAGCGTTAGGTTTTTGCCCCAAACGATGGAGCTGGGCATTGCGACATCAAGGCCTGCCAGAGCTGAGGCCATACCGGAGTGCTGGGCACCCCAGTCGGAAACGACGAAACCTTGGAAGCCCAACTCTCCCTTGAGAAGACCATTGAGAAGTTTAGAGTTCTGGCAAGCATATGAGTTGTTGGCTCGGTTGTAACTGCACATCACACTGGCAAGTCCTGCATGGACTGCATCAGCAAAAGGCCTATTGAGATTGGTCAGTCAGCCGCAAATTTTCAATGAGAAAGTAGGCGGACATACCACATGTACAACTCATGAAGCGTCTTGTCATCGACATTTGAGGATATGGCCTCTGCATTGGTAGCACGTGCGGCAAGTCTGTGCGTCTCTTGCTCTTGAGCAAGCCAATGCTTTCCACAAGCAATAACTCCAGCATTCTGAATACCAGCTATAGCTTCGTGTCCTAGTCTGCCAGCAAGGTAAGGATCGTTTGAGAAACCTTCCCAGTTGCGGCCGCCTTCGACGACGCGTCCCAAAGGACCAAAGACTGGGCCAAGGAGGACGTTTACGCCTTTGGTCTTGGCCTCAGAGCCCATGTAATAACTCCGGCTGTAAGTCAACTCGGGGTTCCAGCTTGCGCCGACATGGATACCAGCTGGGAATGCGCTAACGTAGTCCGTGTTTCTTACACCATTTCCTGCGTCTGCCAAACACAAGCCTGGGAACCCTAGGCGGGGAACTCCAGGGATGAAGCCAGAGCAACCGGTGGCTGTTTGGCCTCCTGCGGTCAGGTTGACCTTTTCTTCAAGAGTCAACTGGGCGACCAGCCCTTTGGCTTTGGATACGGCAACGGACCAAGAACCAGTCTCTGCTTGCTCCGCTAAGTGAGTGTTAATATGTTGTTCAGCACACATGTATTCGAAAACTTACGTGTAGGGTATACCGGTGGGGATTGACCGTAGAAGTGAGCATCATCGGTGATCACGTCGGCCTGGTTCTGAGCTAGGACACCATGGTTCAACAAAGAGAGGGCTAAAAAGCCCGACACAGAAGTCAGAAACATTGTCAGATTCGGGGTATCTTGGAATCGTAGTGTCTGGGGATATTGCATTTCTCTCAAGGATCTACAGTCTTTATATATCGCGGGCTACTCTATTGCTGTTGGTCATAACTACACTACTCAACCATATGTTCCCCGCTCATCGGCAAACCTTTTCATGTAAACTAGTCACTTGATCAACAACCTCGGTGAAGTGGACGAGTAATAGGGTGATTCCGGTCATCTGGTTGAAGTATGCTGGGGTCGACAATTTACGCAATGCTTTGCAATGTTAGCATAGCGTGACTAGAGAAGAAAAAAGTCGTTGACAATCGGGCCTTTTACTTCCATTAACTGGGACTGTGGGGTGCATATGTCTTCTGATGTTGGCTTCCCCGACTTTTGCAGCCCACGAACTCCAGGTTTAGGTTAGATGACAGACCACGACCCCGGTCTCCCCCACCTCCGCCTTTCTGGTTTTGGGTATGGCTTGACTGTATTTACCCCAGGTATTTCCGACGAAGCGGATGTAGATCCCCATGAAGTTAGGAATGGAGGTAAACAAGTTACCGTTCGTAATTGCCGATCAATGTCGACTGTCGCTAGACCCAGAAGCGATCGAGTTGGGACGACATGACTCAGCCTGTTGCTGGCCATGATGGGCATGCATCTTCTGAATTCACGACACTGCTTTAAGTCAACCAGCCTTTCTACGGGGTCTCTACGGGACCCCCGATCCGATTATTGCCACAAGGTGGTCGGGATGTGGAGAGAAGAGAATTCTCGCTCTGAAAGAATATTGCTCTCTACGTACTTAGTGATGAAGAATGCTTCAACCTTTTACAGTAGAGTTTCAACTGATGAGCTGTGTGATACATAATAAATTGTCACACCATGGAATCAAGATACATTGCCATATCCCTCAAAACCTGTCGTAGAGCCGCAATTATTCGTGAAAATCTGGCAACGACTAGCGAGCAACTCGAATATTTTATGTATCTTCAACACCTGCCCTCGGAAGGAAGAACTATGCAATTAACAAAACTTTGCCAAGGGTCAGTAGCCATTGACACGAGTGATATCATGGGCATACTCCAACTACCCAATATCTCAACAACCTTGGCCATAGCTACCTCCTACCAATGGAATACAAGCTGCAGTTTCTGATACATGACTGTCTATTCGTCTATCCCCTCACAGTTGCCCAGCTATGCAGATTGTACAAATGTAGTGGTCGAATAGCAGGCCGGTGGTGAGAACATGGTTCAGCAGCAGCAGTCACTCCCCTGCTTGTCTAACAGCTTGAGGCACCAATGGATCAATTTCCGAGCGTAAGGATGTATGCAGACATTCTATACTAGACGGGCGAAAGCCTCTCGCATGT
Organism: Fusarium graminearum PH-1; assembly: GCF_000240135.3. Taxonomy (NCBI): domain Eukaryota; kingdom Fungi; phylum Ascomycota; class Sordariomycetes; order Hypocreales; family Nectriaceae; genus Fusarium; species Fusarium graminearum. The sequence goes on along the minus strand of NC_026475.1, from coordinate 7,048,896 downwards.
TGGCAGATGCTCTTATCGCTCAATGGTGTTACTTCACATCGAGTCATCAGAGCAGCAGGTGGTAGGCTCGGTGAACACTGCAGATTAGCAAGTACCGGGCCTTCACACCATGCGACAACTCGGTTTGAGAAAACCAATGTACTGGCATGCATCAAGTTGTAAAACAAGGTGTACCTGTCGGAGCTCACGCACATCTGATATGCTGTCTATGCCAAGCCAAGACGGTTACACATTCGCGACCCGTCCCAGTCCGCATGCACTGTGGTTCTGCAAATTACGTGGCATAGCTTGCATGGTCAACCATAATAGAAGATCACTAGTTGCCGCTGCGCCAAGAGTAGAATTCGGCAGACCGATACGAAAAGTTGATGTACAATGGCCCCTAATGACTTGAGCATATGTCACCTTGACAATGATGCAGTGCTACAACAAGCATTTTGAGAGTTCTTCTGAGGATACCTCCTGTCAAGATGCGGGGAAGATACATACGAATCGTGGGCATATCTTAACAGAAGGTTAGCCACGCCACTCCAGAGCCTGATTTTATAGATGAGAATCCATATTCAGAAATATGATCTACTAAGAACGGAAGAATAGATCACATGGCCTGCTGTGGATCTTTAGGTATTCAGATAGAACGTATCTTGGATATCTCATGAGGTTGAAACCGTGCAAGGTGGACTTCATGCAGGTGAGTTCAATTCCCACTAAACATGATCGATTTAGTCCTGCTACATGCGATGGCACATGAATAGCCGAAAGCGATCCCGGACGATGACCCTATCTGACGTTTGGATCTTGTTCGTTGTTCAGAATCGACTCGTCTCACAGTCGAAAGATATTTGTCAGTGTACAGGAATTGAGAAACAACATGTGTGGGATGCTCTGCATTGTGATGGCCTCGCATGCATGTCGAGTATAGACTGACGAGCGATTCGTGAACCAATCATTCTACAGAATAATTACCGACATAGTCTGCTTAAAAGTATGCAGTGGCTACGGGCAGTCCTACATCAAGATAAGTTGTACATCCTCGGCTTATTTGCAAATGCGCCCATGTTCTCTCTTGTCTCAAAGCCTGTCAATGTCAGTGCTAGAAACTGATACGATCGTAGGTATGTTATTCGTAGTACACGGAACTGAGACTTAGATGGCCTCCAGGTATCAAAACAATTGGCCGCTTGAAACATAATAGACAAGAAGTAGGTCAACGTATGTGAACTAGACTAGGCCTCTCAGACCGCTGAGGAACGTATCCTGAGACATACGAGGACAGAATTGCTGCTACCCACCGGCTAAGACTGGTCATAGATGGCGTTATAGCTGCAACACGGGATAGCTAGTGTTTGCAAACGAACTTCACAGGTCAAGGCTTGGCGATAGTAGTAAGAATACACCGAAACTATCCCGTCTTCCGCGTCAAACTCGTTTATTTTAGCTTGATCAAGTCTTTGCCGCAGCACGCAAGACAAGCTACATGGACCCCATTTCTTTTGTTACTGTTGTTCTTATGCAAGATATGTCAAGTCTCACCAGGATGTCAGTTAATGATTGGATTATGGCAGAATAGAGGAAGGAGGAAATGTCTGTAAAGTCTCTTATGCAAGAAAGACGGAGAGGCCTCGAAACTGAGACCTGCAGCCAGCTTAGTCGTACGAGCTCCGAACCCTGTATTCAGGTCAATCATTATCAGTTTATAGAAGACTCAACGAGCGGGGTTAGTCTTAGACGTAGTACAACAGAAGCAGTTGACAAACGCCATCGCGTTATATCACAAGCCATGCAGATGCGGCCCGTTCCCGAAGCGGCTCATCTTTACGTGCTATGGACCATGTTTATGTCAAGATTTCACAGCCTCCGCATCTATCAAGTCCTCTTTACTACTACTTACGATTGAATGCATATGCCGATTTTGACACGACAATCACAGCATCCCTGCATGGATGACGAGTGCTTCAAAAGTGCCGAAAGTATTGGGCTTGAAGTAAGAAGGATGTAGATATCAGGTTGGATGTGAGAAGTTCGATTGAGTTTTAAATACAAGAGCATATTCCGGTAAAGTAGTCGATTGAGACGCAAAATAGGCAAATCTTTAAGACCCATTATTCACAATCGTATCTTTCCAAGACCGTTGGCAGTGAGCCTCAACATCTGTATCATGGCTCCAAACCAATCCAACCTCTCCAACCCAAAGTACCTCTATGACTTTGTTGTCTCTTCCACTCAGGAAAGCATCAACATTGGACTAGTCCAATACCTCCAGAACACCGGGAGAAAGCAGCCTGTCACATACCTTTGCTTCCTGGCCGATGACAATGGTGACCCTACCAAGGAAGTGACACTTAATGAGATCATGGAACAGAGTGGGGGAATCAATCCGTTTGACATCCCTGCTGGCACAGACTGGAATGACGAAAGAATCCAGAAGCTTTATGAGATTCGTCTAGTCTGTGCCATCAGACTGCAAACCGGCATTCCTCCTGGGTGCATTGTCAATGTTCCAAACAAGGGTCCGCAACTGCAGCTGCCTGAGCCAATTGTCAACTTGGGCAAAAGCTCCGAGGCAGTTGCCTTCAACATGTATTGTTCTGACATTTCCGTCATCAAGAACAATATCCCGAGCGGTAAGTCTATAATTATATAATCAAGAGAGGCCTTGCTAACCCCGAGACTTTCACAATAGGATGGGGATCCAAAGGTTCCTGGGATTGGTTCCAGCAACCTACCGGAGAACCGTGGTATATCAAAACCCAGACCAATCTTCTGAATGAAGACCTGGACAAGGACCTGGACACTGAGTATTTTAGAAACCATCCAGACGAGCGCGAGGCTCTCAAACGAAAATTGGAGAACCTTTCGGGATCAGCCTTTAGTCTTCAGCAGCTTCTCTTCAATCTTCAGAACGCCGTCGCACAGACAGCTCCCACATTTGCCGGCGTGACTGACGAGACAGCATCATACCTCTTGGGCAAATCTTTCATCAATCTTTGGTCCAAGATCGCTAAAGACCAAGGACTACCGCTTGTTGGAGTCACTGCAGTCGCGCAGTATCCAGACGGATCGCCACTCCTCCTGACTGGTTTAGAGCGATGGGTCAGTCAGGTTGTTGACCCCATCTCGGGGGAAACGATCAAAGACCCCTCTGAGCTTCAACAATCAGCCACGACTCTCAATTATCTGTGCGCGACTGATGATCACCCTCTACCTGGAGCCTCTTCCTTCAGCTGGAACTGGATAGAGCCACAAGAGGTTTCTCAGTCTAGTGGTGTGATTTCTATCAATCGAAACACCATGGCAAACTACTTGGCTAAACAAATACTACCTTTGGCACAATCATCCTGTATTAAGCCCTGGGTAGATGTGATAGCACAGGATGTTTTTGGCTCAGTCGATTACAAATGGAGTTTCACAAGCGGACAAATCCCAATCGTTAGCGTCACAGAGTCTGGCCCCTTAGTTGCCACACTTGACTACAGTTCCACAGCTTGGGATTCGGACCAAGAGTGGGCCACATACGGCAAGTTGAAGATCGCGTCGACCTATTCTTGCAGTGTTGTCTTCGGATCTTATGATTACTCTAAGTTCCCACCTGTTTACATAGCAGGCAACACTTTCACCGTCATCCAAACACTCAAGATATATGTGTACGTCCAGTGGGCGGCCACTGGCGCTGACGCGAATGTTCTTGACAAAACATTGACAGACGAGTATGTGGTTTCTGTCGATGAGAATGGAAGCCTTACGTCTTCACCAACCGCAAACTCCACTGTCACAGACAATTCGCAAACAATTGATGTTAGCTGGATCGTCAACGCATTCACTGGTGTCGGAGATCTGCTTCAAGCTGTCAAGGACAAGAGCAGCAAATTTCTGAATGCACACCTGCAGTCTATCCCCTTCAATCAGATCAAGAACTTTGTATTCCCAGGCGCTCATGTGTTTTCGTACAAGACTGCGTCATTTTCCGACTTTTCGGACCTCGCGTGCCTCATCACATATGTGAACCCTACGGATACACAGCCAGAATCCGACGAGGTCCAACGTCATCCAAAAGCTATCAAGGTCACTGAACTCCCCCCTCTCGCTGCCTTTATCTTGGAGCTTCGGTCTAAGGATCTCGAGCGATTGGAGAAAGAAGGTGTGAACAAAGCACCGAAATTTAGTGGTACACCTGATGTTCAGGGAAGCTTCACCTCTCCCAAGACCAAACCGACTCAGGATGACGATGGTACGTCTGTCTCCCACAAGCACTTGAAGTCCATCAGATCTGCCCGAAACGCAAGTATGTCAACAAGTACTGAGCTAATGCTCAACTATGTGCAGGGAGAGCTAGTTAAGCCCGAGGGCAAGTTCCGGGCTCTCCAGACCTCAGACGGAACCGCTTTGCTCTTCGCAATTGACTCCTCGGGTGTTTTGAACGTCATTGAGGAGACGGTCGCGCAGACGCAAACAGGCTGGAGAGCCACTGACATATCGTCCAAGGTGATTAATGACAGGTTCCCTTCTGGTGCGACAGCCATGCAATTTGATGTTGGCCAAAGTGTCATGAACGGATTCACTTTGACTTTGGCCATGTCAGTCCGTTCGAAGGGTCCCGATACTTTATTTCTATCACTTCGCAATTCGCCTTCTTCTACCTCTGAGTGGATCTCCAAACCTTACTGGAAGGCATTTCCTTTTGACGCAGAGAATGGACCTGACTCCATCCACATTACAAATATTTATGTCTCCGAGACAGATCAGCAGCAGCAGTATATCATGGTTGATATCCTGCAAGACCCTGACTCCGAGCTCAAGGCTACTTTACGCTACGTTGTTGACCCATACTCTAACATGGGAGTTTACTGGACGCCTCGCACGCTGCCATTTGATGTTGAAGAGGGCACCTATGAGAGTTGCATGGGCCGTGTATCGGGAGCCTATGCCGATGGTATCTACACAGCTGGTTCCGTCAAAGGTGCCGCTCAACTGGCTTATGTACCTCTTTTCAACATTACTGGCAATGCGCCGCCTATGCCAACTCGCCTACGCCTACCGAACAACACACTCGCAACAGCAATTGACTCAGCCCGCTATGACGACCAGAGTTCATTATGGTATGGAACAACCGATCTTTACGCTATCGGGGAATCTACTCTCTACCGATGGGATCCTGATCAACAACTGGATGATAACACTGTTGGAACACCATTGCTCACCAACCCTGTTTTCTCTGGCACTGACATTCTGATCGCGCTGATGCATGACAAAGTCACGACAGTTTTTGGCAAGAATGCAAGTAATGTCGTGTACTACACATCTTGTTATGTAGACAAACTGGCTGATCCACAATCATGGAGTGTTCCCGTCCCTGTCCTGTGTGGCATTGAACACATTACATCCTTCATCAATCTCAAAGATGGAGGCAACACGGTATTTGCAGCTGGTGGCAACAACATCCAGAAGCTTACTCAGGCCACTCAATCCGATTCCAAGCTTTGGTATGCTCAACCCATCATGCTTGAGGCGGCCCCTGAGACCGAACCTATACAGTTCAACTCGTATACTACTACGATCAGTGTCAAGGGGGAGGATGGTCTACCTCTATCGGGATCCGAAATCACTCTGACTACCAAAACGCACACACCAGTCTATATCGACGGACTGTACTACATCTTGTCAGCAGTCCCAGTGAATATCACTGTGAATGCATCTGGCCAAGTCATTGTTATCCAGGCAACTGATAGCATTGTGGGAACTACGATCACTGCAAAGCTGGGCAATACTGAAACCGCAATCAATCCCATGGCTGGCTCATTTGACAAACTGGCCAAGCTATCTGACAAGAACGCCTTGAGGGACGCCAAAGTCCGCACAAATGTCAAAGCCGGTGGCGTTGTCGGAGACCCCACGACGGATTCACTGGTTTCGTCTGAACTACCTGATCAGGAACTTGAGGCAACTGCAGATAGCATCAAACTATTGAATGACGCCTACAACAAGTACTCAAACCAGACGTCATCGTTCCGCATGATTGCGCCTGTCACCTCGAACATGGTAGTTTCGCAAGGCAGCATGGTATTTGGCTTTGGTGATGCAATTGCCATAGCAGCTGGAGATCTGTTCAATTGGCTGAAGACGGGAATTGAAAAAGTCATTCAAGTTATTAAGAATGCTGCAACCGGTTTTTGGGAGTTTATCGTCAAGATCGGCAATGATGTCTACCGCGCCATACTGGATACAGTTGAAGCTGTGGTTGGAGCTCTCGAATGGGTCTTTGACAAGATCAAGACTGCAATCCAGAATGTCATTCGATTCGTCGAGTTCTTGTTTGAATGGGATGATATCACACGGGCCAAGCAGGTTACGCATAACTTGGTCAAATATTATCTCTTGGACATGACATCCAGCATCGAACGTGCAAAGGGCTCTTTCGACGATTGCATGGATGATGCCCGGGAAGCTGTCGCGGAATGGGCCGGTATCAAAGACTGGTCGACACTGGGGGATTCGGCTGGAAAGCCACCATCTGGCAACACCACAGATCCTACCAAGTACCAGAACTCTGGTTCTCAAATGATGGCAGGCCACTTCAGAAACCAAGCCGACAGAATCACCATCAAAAGTGACGTCCCTGAACCAAACATGGTGCAAGACTTGGTTGATGATATGATCCAAGCAATGGAGTCACAGGGAATGGTCTTTACACAGACCTTCAACCAGCTTCAGGCCCTTGCTAGCGACTTCTTGGATCTCAGTGTGGCTGATATCCTCAAGCGTCTGACTGGTATTCTTGTTGAAGCAGTTTTAGGCACAACCCAAGTTGTCGTCGATGCCATGTTGGATGTTTTGTATACGCTCGCCAGCACCGTCGTTGACGTCTTGGACACCAAGATTCACATCCCCATCATTTCGGATATCTTGAACGCCATTGGGTTTTCCGATATTTCTTTCCTTGATCTCTTTACCTGGATTGGAGCAGCTGGAGTTACAATCATGGTTAAGATCGCTCATGGCAAAACTCCATTCCCTGACAACGCAACAACTCGCGCATTGATCGACGCTCAAGATTGGGCGTCGTTCTCTGCAGTATTAAATCAGGGATTGTCGGCCAGCAAGGCCGATTCATCGACTGACTCGAAAGAAAAGAGTGATGTGGAAATCTCTCAAGAGGTTGGACAGATGATCTACACTGCGGGCCATGCTCTCTCTGGTTTCGTCGCTTTCACGGGAAACTTTCTCTTTTTTGCCGAAGCCATGGATGTCAGTCCTGTTAACGTCTTCGGTATGCCATCGGCTATCATGGGCGTGATTGGCGCACTTGCCGCAGCCGGCGCAGACTTTCTGGTTGCAAAAATGCCCATCGAGAACAAAGCCGTTTCTACCATGCGCACTATCACATCTGTCACTACTGTTATGTCAAAGCTCATCTTCTCTGGACCTGGTCAGAAGTATCTTGCAAGAGGCCATCTCTCGTTTATGAAAGCCGATGACAACCGCAAGATGGGAGCGGTGTTCAATACGGCTTTGGTGTTCCCAGCTCTTTTCTGCAGTTGTTACCATTTCTATGAACTTTCGAAGAAACCTGAAAGTACGGAGCGTTCTTTAGCTATTATTGGGGAAACTTCTAGCATGGTTCAATATATTGGGAGGGTTTCTTATTGCGTTGCTCTGTTTGATCCTGACCTGGCAACCAGGGTCATACCGGCTGGTGTCATGGCAGGATGCAATGTTGTTATGTTTGGACTGGAGACAGCTGGTGCGTTTACATTCTGATCTGTACTCTCTTTGTATTCTTTTATGGATGGAAGTGGACGATTATTGGACAACTTAAGATGTAGTTGTTCAGAAACACTTTACAAGTAATTAATTTGTTTCTGCTACTGAAACCATCATGTGCAAATATCACTCTCGCATTCTAGGCGGCCACATCCAGGCCTCTCTTGGAAAAGTCTCGAAAGCATATTGGCTAGTTCCCAATGTCAAACCCCACGACTCATGCCAAAACGTTGATGTCCTTCTAATTCTCTTCAAACTTCGTACGTTCTGCGGGAACAGCACTGTCAGATTGCTCAGCCTCGAGACGCAACTGTCTCTTGTGCATAAAGTCGGCAAATACTATTTGCCAATCGTTAGTTTCTTGTAGAATAATATGTCCAACCATCATTACTTACACATCAAGCTACACGCAACCACGCCAAAGCCAAGCAAAGATGGGAAGCCCCGCTCGAACTTAGGGGCCATGGTCTGGGGGAAGATAGGAATAGGCATGGATGAACCGGTAGCATACAATAGACCGTTCATGCTTGAGATTGTAAGGGCACGTTCTTCGGCACTGCCAACGTTGATCTCATTGGCCCAGGTCTGCAAAAACAGATTAGTCACCGCTTCGAAGTGATCGTGGAGTTTATACTGACCCAAGTGATGCCTGTGACGAAACCACTTGAAAGAAGGAAGAATGCGACCACGCGGGCAGCATCGGCAGCCGGCCATGCTGTGAGGATAGAAGAGCCAACCACGGTTGTGCACATCTAGTACAAAAGAACACACATGTCAGTAAATCATAGGCCAAGAGAATCGTAAGTAAACCTACAATAGGAATAACCATCCACCAGACACGGTTACCGGTGTAGTCAGATCCGAAGCTGTATGAGAAGTCGGTGATCATGGAAACGAGGTTGGCGCAACCTGGAATAACATTTCGTGCCGTGACACTATATCCGGATGCTCCTAAAACGACATTAGCAACCACTTAGTAGCAGTCCACGAATAATAACATACTGAGGTAGATGGCGAAATAAGATGCACCCTGGCAAGCTTGTCCATACTAGAGAAAGAGACTGTTAGCCAAGAGAGTCAAAGCGAGTCGTCCCTAGGAAATTACTAACCATAACATATGTGAGGCAAAGCACCCACTATCGCCAGCTTCCAAACATACGCTTGGCAAGGGCTTTGTCCAACTTTCCATTTACTTGAGCCTTTCCTTGAGTAGCAGAGCGGCGCAATGCGATCTGTTTCTCCTCTTTGGTGATATACCAAGCCTTTGTGTTGTGAGGCAAATCAGGTAGAAGAAACCACACCGATAAAGCAACAGGGAGTGACATGCAACCACAGACTGCGAGAATTAATTAGCAGGGTTCGATAATAATCGAACATCAAGTAGGGCTTACTGATATACATCCAACGCCAACCAGCAAGGCCAAGCCGTCCATCGAGAGTTTTATGGACGGCAGCCTGCAGGAAGCCTGATGTTGCTGCACCAAAGAAACCCGTGATATTCCAGATAGCCATTCTCTTCGCCAGCTCGGCTTTATTGTACCAAGAGCCTAAAAGGAAAATTATAACTGGAGAGAAACCGGACTCAAATAATCCGATCATAAAGCGAAAGGCGTACATTTGTGTCGGGCTCGTGGAAGCGGCTTGGGCAAAACTGTTTAAAGAGCAGATATGTCAATAAAAAGTAGGATTTGATCATAGGTGAACAAATGATACGTACGTGAATACAGTCCATCCCAATTCACATACAACAATGCAGATTCTGGGCCTGACCTTGAGAACGATGGCATTGGAGGGGACCTGCATAACTGCAAAGGCGATAGTATAGCACACTAAGTTGGTTAACACTTCTGCTCCCGTAGAATTAGAATGCATGCTATGACTTACTCAACACGTATGTGTATTGGTTGCCCTGAATGTTCAGGTCTTCCTTCATACCACTGACGTCTGTATCGTGTTAGATAAACTCAATTGAGCCAAGACCATCGTAGATGCAAGAAACCCACAAGCGTTGACAATGTTATTCTGATCGAGTTATTTCATCCACTACGCAAACGCCATCAGTATAAAGTGTCTTGGTGACCCTCACGGAAATAGGGGCTTACCTAGCCAAGAGTGGCGCAAATGAGAATGCCAAAGTCAAGCTTTCTAACAAGCTTGCGTTCCTCGGGGCTCTTGAGATGTTGGTCATTTCCCAGAGATGATAAAAAATGTTCTCGAAAAAGGAGACACGCTGAGGGCGCGCGTCTTCAGTCACTATGACAACACTGCCAGTTGTAGTAGCCGGCTCCATCTTGCCCTTGGTGTCGTTGTCCATGATGAGAAGAAGTTGGACACGAGAGTGAACAAGAAAGAGTTGGAGAGGTTATGGGAGATCAATGAGCAATGTCAAAGAGTTGCTCGATGAGAAACCTGATGGATTAACAAGACTGTTGCATCCAGTGGCCAAAGCTGAGTTTATAAATCCAAAGCCTTTCAACGCTTGGGAGTGCTATTTACTAGCGCCTCTTTCCCCGCAGTCTTTGCTATCTCATGATAACATGGGGTAGCCGATATGTCTAACTGCCAAGGTAGATAACGCGCAAACGTTAAAGGACCCTAGTTTTGGTCCCATTACGCGATCGGCCTCTGTCGGAGGAGTCGCCGATGGGTATCTTATTTCGGCCAAGGCACTTCCGACGCGGCCGATTCCTCCATCCCCTTGGTCCTTGGTTGCAATTACATGCTTCTTGTCCGTTCGTTATGCATTTTTCGCATACTATTATTTTCCTTTCCACCCGGCCGACACCTCAAAGATAACGAACCAACAAGATAGCAAGGCATCACAATACTGACATTAGTCCTTATCTCGAATCTTAGTCCCTACACGTCTTGAACCTTCTCCTTCTTTACCCTCCAATTGCTAGAACGCCAGCCTTCGAAAGCCACCCTCAAACCGACCGTCACTATGTCACCTAGCGAGACAACAGATGCCATTGCGCAAGCACGGGAGGTTTGCAGGGGAAATCTGGTCAAACAGGTCATGCTGGACAACCAAATTGCCACCTCGTTCGGACTTCGACTTTGCCTATCCGCCGAGATGCCACTTATTGCCAGGCGGGCTGGATACTCGGCTATACTAATGAACCTCGAACATTCGCCAATTGGTATCGAAACTATGCGAGATATCTCAGTCGCGTGACAGCTATACGGTAAAAGTCTTCCTGCTTGAATCCTGAAGGACGACGCTGTTTCTGGCAAGCAGGAGACTTATAGAATAGATCATGCTGACGAAGAAGAGGGTGCATAGATCGGACGGCCGCTCGTGACGGTTTCTGAGCTGATATAAACGAAGGAAGGGATACCGCCATTGAACTTTGTCATTATAGATGTTGAACAGGATTTCCTCCGTAGCACTATCAACCATAGTCTCAATATGTCCTTGGGGGCATTCTCTGGGTGTAGCTCCCGCAATAAAATTGGGCGATCCTTGTTCCGACGTTGGTGCTGCAAAAGCAGCCAAGAGTGCCATAGCAGGTGTACTTCTGGACAAATGGGGTGTGTCCACAAGTAACGACGGCGACCCAGAAGTAGCATTGTTGAAAGCTGGTCTTTCTTGTGTATGATAACGGCTATTATCGGGCTCACCAGATTCATTCATGGAACGAGAGCGGTCACTCATCCGCTCAATTCTTGAGACACGCTCCTCAAGCGCGGCGATCTCAGCCAGGCGAATGAGCGGGTCTTGGGCAACAACCCCTGCTGTTGTCGCAAGAGCTTGCGATTGTTCGACAGAAGACGCAGTGTGGCATTGTTCATCAGCTTTGACGTAATTGCCACAAGGCTTGCGATAATCACATTTTTGCTAGAGAGAGGTACACAATGAGCATGAGTGGACCGACCAACTTGTGAGATGAGAGCAGCTTACCTTGCGTCGCTTGCAACGTAGACATGCCTGTGTCTTTTGGCGCTTTGACGGTCGCGCGTCCTGATGGGAGTCGTCTAGCCCGTTGTTTGCTGTCACATGGTCGAATGTGAGTTGATGTGAAGATGAAGGGGATGAGCCAGACGGGGATGGCGGAGAAGGGCGAAGAGTCACGCGCGGAGTGACAGTGTCGCTGAGGTCACTGCGCATCATTTTGCCTCATTTTCTAAATGTCTCATGCAGTACAGCAATACTAAATGCCCCAGGGGTCAAGCATTAAGTTCCAGTAGGCGATGGGAAGGCGATGATTCGATTCTTATCTTGGTCCAAGAGTCACTGCCGGGGATGTTTTCAGCACTCCACAACCACCCAGAGAGGCACTCGAGACAGCACACGAGCGAGTCGGCCCCGGATTAAGTATTCTTCGCTGGGCGTGGTGCGCTAACACCATTATTGTTGATAGATAACAACCCTGATTTTTCGCTGCTCCTATCTAGCACAAATTGCGAAGGCTCTTTGAAGCATACTAATGCTCAATAGCTTTCGAACACTCGTTATCAACTTTTTTTTATATTTAATAACCGGCACATTGTGTAATAGTTCCCGTACTTGTTCACGGAGTATTTGTACTTCCCAAGGATCAGCCATCAGTTTTAGTGGAATTAGTGGGCGACTCACCATCACCAGGTTCCATGTCCCAGGGGACTAGGATCTTGTAAAGACACTAGAGTGACAATGTGGCACAGTTTTAGGCATAGAGTTTCTACCTAGCGAGATTGTTCTCCCCTGCAAGCCTGAGGTGTAGCAGTGTTATCTTCTATCAGGTCACATAAGAATCACCCCCCGGTTCTCAGCACCATCGTAACCCTATCCGTTATTATCACGAGGATTCTGAGACAGCATTGCATTTTTAACATCTAACATACATGTAAAGTCAAGTGACCAAAAGGAAGCACTAGATTTTAGAACACGTGAGTCCCTCATCCTACTGTAGCCTTGCTCTGTACGAGCATTGCAACTTGGCCGACCTGTACAATAATATCCACAAGCTCCTCCTTTGTCAAAACGGGACTGATCGAGCAGATCCTCAGAACAACTCTACCTCGCACTTTCGTAGTCAGAAGCCCTGCAATATTGTTATCCAGTATATGCTTCGAGATGGCCGCGTTCAGAGCATCCAACTCTTCGTCGGTCTTCTCCACAGGAGCATATCGAAATGTGATAATTGCCATGCTCGCTGGACTGATTATTTCCCAGTCCGGTAACTTTCTGACCTCAGCCTCGGCAATCTCGGCGAGATCGAAACCGTGGTCAACCATCCTTCCAATACGTTCCACACCGAGAACTCGCAGCGTGAACCAAAGCTTCAGAGCACGGCAAGGACGGGTGAGTTCCATACCGAGGTTCCAAAAGTCGGGAATCTCTTCGTGCTCCAGAGCGTCGCGTAGATAGTCGCCATCATTGGCATAAACCCTCGCAAGATCCATCTTGTTTCTCACCAGAATCAAGCTGCAGCTATATGTTTGGAAAAGCCACTTGTGTGCGTCCCAAGAGATACTGTCTGCAAGCTCAAGCCCTTTGGTGACTGCACTTCTCGTATCACCAAGTACAGCAGAGGCACCAAATGCTCCATCGATGTGAAGCCATATCTTTTCCTCATCTCTGACTTTAGCCAGGGCTTCCAATGGATCGATACTACCGGTGTTTGTCGTCCCACATGTACCCACGATGACGAACGGTTTGAGATTTGCAGCACGATCGGCTCTGATGGTGTTTTTGAGTGCGGCCATATCCATCTGAAAAGAGTTTGTTGGTATGATACGTATCTGGCTTTTCCTGATGCCAATAATACGAAGGGCCTTGATCACTGAGTGGTGTGTTTGGTCGGAGACATACGCAATGCCTGAGCTTTCGGTGCCTTCCTCCAAGATGCACTCTCTTGCCAACACCATGCCACTCATGTTGGCCATAGAGCCGCCTGATACAAATACACCCCCGGCAGTGTTTGGAAATCCAACCTTGGAGGCAAGCCACTGCAAAAGTGTCTGCTCGACGATGGCCACGCCTGGACCTTGGAAAGCCGATCCAGCAAACGAATTGAAAGCGCTGGTCAAACAGTCTCCTATCCACGAAAGTGGGGAGACAGGGGCTGGAATAAAGGCAAACGTCCGAGGATGATTCATCCGAAAGCGGAAGTCGGATATGGTAAACACATCTTCGATTGCGTCTTGCACCAGATGAGCAGTCCCGGGAGTGCTGATTTCTCTCAGACAAGGAATGTCCTCTGGGTCAGCTAATCGTATAATGGGACCGTTGCTGACATTTTGAGTTGTCTGTAGCAGCCGGTCGAAGATGGCGTGGAAGGATGAGCTGATGGCGTCCAGCTCCTCGGCGTGGTCAGAGAAGACTGAAGAGTCCATTGCGATTTACATGTGGTTCTAGGATGATAGGCAATATTTCTATGAAGTAGTAGTTGGCTATAAGTATAATGATAAAAGTATGGGCTGTCTAACTTTCATGTCATTCAAAATGAAGGTCGTCATACGACTATAAAGGGCGCGCAATGGTTGATTCTAAGACAATTTCCCCGCATTTTATGTCATTCACGCCGCGACGTATGTCAGCCAAGCTGTCATGCAGCCGATATTCGGCATTAGTTCCCTATTTCCTTATATTATTGTTACACCAAGGAAGGCCGTTGTAGTCACTAGTGTTGAATCAATGTTAACTGTAGGTGTTCTGCTTAAAACTACATACTACTCAAAACTATGAACGTTACTCGGAGCTATCGTTTGCGATACTTTCAATCGAGGCGTTGAAAAGATCCCACCACTGAAGGTTTGGCACAGAACGTATACGGGGATCAGGCATAACCAATATAGTGTTGAGCTTTCCCAACGCTGTCCATGCCCAAGTTTGAGCTACGCATAACAGGATTAGCAAAATAAGCCTACAAAAACGAGATCATGGTGGCAGTAACACTTACGACCAAATAGGTTGCTGACTCTTGAGTAAAAAGAAAAATCATCAAGCTTCAACGCCGGACTATCACCTTGATCGTCTTTACCGTAGGTCCCCTGAAGATGCGTGCCGTCCAGCAAACCGGGGGACGATATAGGCGTAAACATACCGGGTGGTCTAGAGGCAAACGTCAGTAATCTATGCTGTCTTAATAAAAAGGGTCAATGCACTCACGATGTGAGATGGCCAGCTTTCATCGCTTCCATGGCATGTGCAACACCACCAAACGCAGCTGGGCCCTGAGTCCAGTCTACATGCTCACTTATTTTGCTCTTGACAGTATCTTCAGTCGCTTTGCTGACACTCTTCGTCACCTCCCAGACATCGTTGAACCATTCCTGACTGCCAACTGTCACATCATCCTTCTTCAAAAAGGGTCCGACCTCGAAAGGTGACACAAGAAATGTCGTTGCCATGACTGGGCCAATGTCTGCCGCTTCCTTGAAGGTTTGGTGGTTTGGCTTTTGTGACGCAGCATCCCCGTTATGGCCATATGCTAGTGTCGTTTGTTTCAGTCGATTGCTTACACAAATAGGTGACGCAACGGAACATGGTAGACTCTGCGGCGGAAACGTCTTGAGTAGTGCAAAGGCTTGCAGTGCCGTTAACAGCGCTGTGACCGTGACCCCTCTGGCTTTGCATATTCTAATGATCCTCTTTGTCAAGTCCTCTGAGTACACCTGTCTTCGCATAGCGTAGTCGGTACCTGGAAGGTCCTTCGCAGACTCCTCTGTAATAGGACACATTGTGATGTTTGCGAGGTTCGCGCCGAGTAGCTGTTTCGCCTTTTCCTGATCTTCCTGGTTCAATGGGGCATCTCCGAGCGGCTGTTGGAGGATGTCCAGGTAGCATGGATGCAGAGAAGACGTAGAAACAGATGTATATAAAGGTAAAGGTAGGTTCTCGACCAACCCATTCGAAAGGCTAGATAAAATATTGTCCAAGATTGCAGCACCACTCCAGAAGTCGTTCAGTGCATGGTTGCAGCGGATAGCCAATGCGAAAGTTCCAGGTTCGGATGATGATGCAACGAGTGATATGTGTATCAGATGCGACCCAAGCTCAATGCTGATACGCTTTTCGGGGCTTGAGTAGAACTCGTCGGTCAGTGACTTGAGTCCTTCTTTAGCTGATTTATTAGTGTAAAGAAGTGTTGTCCGTTGTGCGACCCTCTCAGCCAAGTCATTATCAGATTCGAGCGGAGTATAAATAAAGTCTCGAGACTTGGTGGGCACGGAGTCTTGTTGGCCGCGCTGAATAGTTGCCAGCAAAGAAGGTTTCTGGATGCAGAGGAGGGTAATCGCTTTGTTGAACCACGTCTCAACGTTGTCTTTGGATTCAACCTTTCGTGTGTGAGATGGTGCGACCGTGAAAATGATGGCGCCCATCCATTCAGTCCATCCGTCTAGTTCCAGCCATTGATCAAACATTCGCTCAGGTCCGATGAGCGGACGGGCCCATAGCCCATCGGCTCGCAATTTCCAAGGAGCAATGCCGGCCATAATTAGTTGCGTAGGGTTATCAAAACGAATGATGGACACGATGGACTGACCAAGTTATAAGGCGAAACCCCGCCCCTCATGAGCTGTTCCTTATAAGCATCAGCCTGAAGGATCGTCGCTAGTCAGGGCTAATTTCTCACGTTGACCTAAGCTTACGCAAATTTGGGACAATTTATGTCATCACTCTTCAGCTTGCTATACAGCAAGAGAAGAATTGAAGCATTGTTGCTATATAAGTAGAAACATATCAACATTGCCTGCGTCCAAAGTGGATTGCGCGCGGTATGAATCAACTAATCAGACCAGGGTTACAGTGAGATTTGTAGCGTGTGCTACAGTGGACTACTTCTTCCCGAGCTACAGCTCCGAACCGAGCCTTGCTTAGGCTGACCCCAAGACATATGTCCCGCACTTGGAAAGATCCCCGAATTCGGGTGATAAAGATTCTACCGCACAGGAGAACATGCAAGATAGGCTCAGCCCAAGCACCCGCCGTTTACAACAAACTTAAAAACCCATAGCAGGTTTAACTGTTCGAGAGACTATAAAACAAATACTCACATTTACAACGACGACTCAGAAATGCCGCGGAAGCGGGGTATGTCGACGCCCAAGAGTCAAAGTAACCCAGGGCATCAAGCAAAAGGAAAGACTAGAGACAGTGGACCATTCTTTTCGACATCCCTAACTCTAACAATCGGAGTCCTAGCTATAGGAGTCCTGGTCCCACTGAGTTATGGATTGTTTGGCGATACAAAGTCAAAAACGGCTGTTATCGACCTGAAAGGGCTTCCAGAAACAGCCCAGATAATTGACCAGAGAAGCTTCAATGTCCTGGAACGTGTTCCACCGCCCACTGAGGCCAATGCTACAACGGTAAGGGCCCCATAGCGAAAATACATGTAGTCCTTGCTAACTGAGAAGCAGAGGTTCCTATGGCCAGGAGTCACTCACGAATCCCTCTTAGAACGACCATTCCACGTCTACGATGCCGAGTTTTTAGATATTATTGGAAGCAATCCCACGTTGACGCTGCTCGCCACCTCTGACAGAGACCCTATCTTCCACGAGGCTGTAGTATGGTTCGTGAGCCTCTTCTTGGAAACAGACCTGTCAAGACAGCCAAGCTCATTATCAACGATGTAGGCATCCACCCACCGAAGAAGTATTCTTTGTGCAATCAGCAGGGTCTCCAGACGCAGGAACCGGCCTAGAGAAGTCTTCCATTATCCAGAAGATTTCCCTAGCAGAAGCTGAAGCTTTGCGAAATGGCTCGCATACACAAAGTCAGGTTGAGATAGCCGTGGTTGACTCTGAACCACAAGTCATAAATCCTAATGGTACGAGACAATACTATCCGTGTACGTCTAAGCTAACTATAGGACAGGTGGAACAAACTACAAAGGCCAAATTATATTTGCAGGTGAAGGACAAGGAGAAGACGTCCCTTCAGCTCTATACCTGATGAATCCGGAAAAGCCATACAACACCACAAGTAAGGGTCCCCTCTCTTATAAAATAGAAATGATGTTTCTGTGGCTAATCTGGATTCCGCAGTTCTTGTGAACAACTACTTCGGCAGGCAATTCAACTCACTTAACGACGTTTCCGTCAACCCAATAAACGGACACATCTACTTCACTGATACGATGTATGGCTATTGGCAGCATTTTCGTCCCGAGCCAGGGTTGAGAAACCAAGTTTATCGGCTTGATCCAGACACAGGAGCTTTGGCCGTTGTTGCCGATGGCTTCGCTGCCCCGAATGGTAAGCTGGCGAAGGACATTCGCGTACCACTAGATGCCATGATTGACGTAAGATAAATCGCAGGTATAACATTTTCTCCTGATGGGAGGTACGCATATATCACGGATACTGGACTGAGTAATGGTCTTTTTGGGGTGAATCCTACCAATCCGGCGTCTATGTAAGTCATGGACATAATGGCAGTCATTAAACAACCTCTCACCGTGGGTTTAGATATCGCTTCGATATCCAGAAAGACGGATCATGGGATAATCGGAAGACCTTTGCATACGTAGGATCGCGTTTACCCGATGGTAAGTCTCTCATCTCCCAATGACCTGCTTCGCTCTAACTGTTACGTTGTTGCAGGTATCCATTGCGACTCAAAGGGCAATGTATATGCAGGATGTGGTGATGGCGTCCATGTCTGGAATCCTTCTGGCAAACTCATCGGGAAAATATACACCGGCATGAATGCAGCCAACTTTCAACTGGTAGGAAATGGTCGGATGATCATAATGGGAAGGACGAGGCTATTCTATGCTACAATCGCTGCGTCTGAGGCACCGCTGAGTTGATTGGGCTACAAAGGATTAGTGTTGAAAGGGAACATACCCTGCTCTCGGCGGTATTACTGTGTTGTCTTTCTGTCTAAAACGATCGAGGAATTCATACGCGCTTCCTATTGGTGTCAATACGAGCTCAATGCTGATGCCTAGATTAAGCTCCGACGTCGATCAATGGGTCTAAGCACAGAGGGTGGTTGTTGGATGGCTAGCTAACTGTCACAGCCTGCAAGTTACCTATCTACCAGGAGTCAATATCTAGATGAATGCACCTACTAAGAATCTAGTGTGATCAAGTCATCATGACTGCCCCTTTGAAACAGGGCGGAAAGGTACCGGTCCTGAAATTTTCAAATTCATGCCACTGTGACTGCCGATCCTAAACGAAAGTCCACAAGGCTGTGCAGTTGATGCCGATCCATCAAGGAGTTGGCCAAGTTTCGAACTACTACGTAAGAATCCTTCCGCCGATCAGATGGTTGAAAGTGACGCCGGAAAGTAAACTCATCTACCGTTAAGCTTAATTGCCGAATCATAGTAGCTACGGGCACCTGCCAAGAGGTATTACGAAAGTCGTTGCTTACTATGCAGGCCAGATTAGGATGTTCTGAAGTGAGCCCCTGTAGCATTTTGGGATCTTCGTGCTTGGGTGGACCTGGAACGAGACACGAGTTACCCAATTCGTATGTCAGTGTAATACAGGACATCAGGGTCAATCTGGTAAGGCAGACCAGTCGAGAAACATCATTGAGTCGAATCGGCGTCGTAGCGCATCTGCTTACTACTCGAGATAGCCTTAAAATCGGTTAATTGACCCACGTGCTCTGTACGGCACGTCTTGTCACGTCGATCATCTTTAGTCCTTCATCCTGAGTAATCAACAAATGTTCAGCCTTGGCTGTAAAGACTATGATGTAATTGACTTTGTGATGTCTCAGAGAAACATGGCTGAAACAGAACTTCTTGTTGGGTCACACTTGACAGATACAATGCATAACGGAAGGATTCAGCCAAGCAAAAAGCACTGTTACCTCGACTTCCATGTTTTATTTCTCCATCCTGTCTAAGCTGACTGAGAAGGAGGATCTTCTTTGGAAGGTTGCAGCGATATGATCCTACTAACTAACCATGGTAACTGAGACATTATTATGATCAGCGTCAGTGTAACTTGATGAATGGAAGGTGACTTGAAGCTGACGGATCAGCAGTACAACCACCTATGGGGACCTGTTCATCGATCAGCGGTTATTGTACAAAGACAACGGAATGAATAAACGTTTTTTGAGGTATATATATCCTGCACTTCCTCTCTGAAAGACTTTCTTCCTATCACCACCATCACCTCCTCCCAAAACATTCCCACCCTACATCGTTCACGATGCAGAATAAGCTCTTTACCGCTGCAGCCCTTCTCGGTGCTATGGCATCAGTACACGCATCGCCAGTCACCAAGCAAGGCAAGCGAGACGTCCTCACTGCCCTCCCTCAGGGTGCGGATGAGATTGAGCTCAAGTTCCAGCCTTCTCTTGACTTTGACAGTGATGGCTGTTACCAGACTGCTGCCATTGACCCTGATGGCAACCTCAACCCAGGACACGGTGCCACGGGTACTCCTCAGGGAGACTGTCGTGATCCTCCCCAGCTGGAAAACAGCAACACCTATTCTCGCAAGCGTTGTAACAATGGTATCTGCGCTATTATGTAAGCCGTTATCCCCATTACTGATCAAGAGATTGAGTTCTAATATTCGTATGAAAGGTATGAGACATACTACGAGAAGGACCAAAGCGCACTGGGTACCTTCGCCGGTGGTCATCGCCACGACTGGGAGAACATCGTCGTTTTTGCCAAGGATGACACAGTCCTTCGTGTTGCTCCTTCATGCCATGGTGGTTACGGCGGCGCCAGCAACGAGTTTCCCATCGATGGAACAAGCCCTCTTCTTGTCTACCACAAGGATGGTGCTGGAACGCACTGCTACCGTTTCGCCAATGACGATGACCGCAACAACCCCGAGAACCCTACTGGTTCCTTCTTCAAGGCTCCTCTTGTTGGATGGGACAACTGGCCCGATGTTGGTCTCCGAGACAAAATGCTTCAGAACTGGAGTGGAGGTGTTGGGCCCAAGTTGGACGATGAGTTTGGTGACTCACTCAAGGATGCTGCTGGTGACGGCGTTGAAGGCTTTGATCCTTACGTTGACGAGTAGGGATATTTTGGAACATGGTAGATAATAGATGATACATGGAGTCTAAAGTAAGGCCATACTAAGAATAAACCACCAAACGCTAAGAGACGCTCATGACTCCACCATTTTTGTGACAAGAGATACAAACTCAGTATAACGGACTGGATGCCAGGATGCTGCACCAAACCCACTCTAGGTCAACGTACTGGAAAAGAAGTTGTCCTCCCTTGCCATGGAATTCATTTTGGCAAAGGCTTGCAGCTGCTTTCCCCAGTCATTTCGGATCCCGCCAAATACAAATGTGTCCGGCCCCGTCGCTTCCTCCGGCCTGTTCATGAAGACAAGGTGCCGACTGACCCGAAGAGTTAAATAGTTGTCATCAATGAATTGCAATATGAATGAGAACCTTCCATCGGCGCTGTCAAGCCTGTAATGTTGTAAACTCGACTGCTTTGGCGGATAGAATGGAGCGAGCTTGGTCTCAACATCCTGGTTCAGCCATAAGATGCCTTCGAGGGGAAGGTAATTTGCTGGCCCTTGGGCGTGTTCTTCCACATGCTGAAACCTCAAGTATTTCTTGCGACTACCAGAGGGAGTAGGATCGTACAAGTGGTTGAAGTAGTCGATTGAGTAAAGTTCGAAAGTGGTGTCTAGAGAGCCCAGGACAGGCATGTTGCTTTTTGTGGTCATGGACGACTCGAGGGTTTCGTAAGCAATCTGGACCTCTCTGACTTTCTCCAACTCATCTTCCCGGTTTCTTTCCTTTTGTTTTTCAACAAAGCCTATTCGTCGCTGCAGTTCTTGCTTGCGCTGCTCTCGCATTTCTTTCAGTTGGCGAAATGATGTAGCATCAGGGCCATTGTAAGCGCCGGTTTCATCCTGGCCCGACTCATCGAGATCCGATATATCTTCATCAAATGTCCATGGAAGGACGACTCCTCCACTCTTGAAATGAGGAGCCAGGCGATGATACCACGCGGGTAAAGAGTTATTGGAAGTCGGCATATTTATTTTGTTTTTGTTTATGTTGCAAAACATGAATCAGGATGCGGGGATCTCACATGTTGCAAAGTTTAAATATCTTGTTCATGGGCCAATCATTTGTCAATAGATGCATCTGATTCAAGGTAATTGAGCTCGAGCCAAGCCATAGCAATACTAACAACAAGGGAGCATGAGTATCAAGGTGGGACAGAAAAGTATTGGCGAGAAATGCAAAAAAGAATGGATCCCCGAAACCTGGATCGAACAAGTGACCTTTCGATGACATGCTTACAATTACAGTCGAACGCTCTTCCAGCTGAGCTATTCGGGGAGAAAGTACTGGGGTTTGAGTTTGGTTCTACAATTTGGAAACACAATACTCAGAAGACACAAAGGCATGTCTATCACGACTCGCCTATTCTTTACAATTGATCCATTTTGAATGGCAAAAAAACATCCTTGACTGACGTGATCCTCTCGCAACAACTCAATATCGGATCTACTACATTCATCATTTTCTGTCTAAATAGTCATAATAATCATCACAAGTTGTCACGTAAATTCAACCGCTTAGTCTCTTTTCGGCACACCGAGACTCGGCTTCAAAACTGAAGTCCAGTATAACTCCAGGTTAATTCCTTTGACTCACTACCCTAGCATCAGTAAAAAACTGCAATGATTACTCTCAAAGTGGCAACTCGGTGAATCTCTGCCGATCACGGCGCCGATAACTCCGACCGGCGCACCCCGCAGACTAGCAAGGTGATTGTTACTTATGGCAATTGACCATGCGATCAATTCATATTTTCTCATTCTTGTTACTTTTCTTCTCATCTTTATCCACTCACCGTAATGGCGACTCAGGGGAATTCTGTCGTTAAAACGGTTGGCTGGCTATACCACGAGTCTGGCATCTCAGCCGTGTGGGCAACTGGTAAAGACGCATGGCTTATTATCCTCTCACGAACATGTCGCATGTTCGCCTTCAAAGCCGTTACACTTACGATAGCTCAATTTTTCTCCAAATTGGGTTTCTCAGATTTTCGTATTGGCCTGTTCATGAGCTTGACCCTTCTGGGTGATGTTTTCCTCGGCTTGATTGTTACTCTCATGGCCGATGGGCTTGGCCGACGAAGAGTTCTCATCGCAGGCGGAGCCTTAATGGCATTTTCAGGCTTAGTCTTCTCTTACTTTGAGAACTTTTGGGTTCTTCTGTTGGCTGCCATCGTCGGTGTTATCAGTGCCAGCGGTAGCGATTTTGGACCTTTCAGAGCCATCGAAGAGTCCATGCTGTCTCACATTACAGACCCCAAGACTCGAGCCGATGTCTTGGCTTGGTATATTACCAGTTCCAGTCTTGGCGCGGCGACAGGGACAGCATTGGCAGGACGATTTGTGGAGAAGCTCGCGAACCGGGAGGGTTGGGATATTGTAGCGGCATACCATGCTACATTCTGGGTTTATGTATTGATGGGCGGGTTGAACGTCGTGTTCGCGCTGCTCGTGAGTAGCAAGACCGAGGCGGTCTATCATGAAGATGCTTCAGAAGCGTCGGATGAGCTAGCTGAAGGACTTCTTCGGGGGTCATCTGATGAGGATGAAGACACAAGCAGAAGGCCATCTATCGCGTCAGACCCCCAAAAACCCAGCAGTCGTTTTTCGAGCGTTTCCTCAGGTACCAGAAATGTCATGTACCGTTTGTGGTTCCTGCTCACTGTTGACTCTCTGGCCGATGGCATGGTCTCAGAATCTCTGACAACATACTTCTTGGATTCCAAGTTTTCCTTGTCCAAAGCTAGGCTTGGAGATATCTTTTCCACAGCGCAGGTCTTGGCCACGATTTCAACAGTCTTTGCGGGACCATTGGCTCGTCACCTTGGCCTGGTCAACACCATGGTCTTCACTCACCTGCCATCATCAATCTCCGTACTTTTCTTCCCGTTGCCCAGCGGCATTGTCATCACAGTTATACTCCTTTTCATCCGCATGGGTCTGAACAACATGGACCAAGCCCCGAGGGCAGCCTTTATTGCTGCTGTGGTGAAGCCTGAAGAGCGCACTGCCGTGATGGGTATCACGTCGACACTCAGAACGTTGGCCATGGCTACTGGTCCATCCCTCACTGGAGGGCTTGCTGAGAGCGGCAAGTTTTGGATTGCCTTTGTCGTAGGCGGTATATTGCGAATTATGTATGACTTGGGACTGTGGTTCATGTTCATCAACATGAAACTGCATACCCATGAAGTTCCGCAAGTGGAGCCAGCATCCCGAGGACAGTCTATCGATGAAGAAGATGTAGAGATGCTACGTCAATCTAGGGAGAGAAGGAGATCCGAAGATGATTCAGAATAAGTTGTTGGAAAATCGTAGGTAGAGTCTCTGGCACGTAAATGATACCAGGACCGGTGAAGGAAAAACGACTTCCATGTTGCGGATACTGGACCGGCATATTCAAGGTTACAATAAACGACTTCCTGGACAAATTGGTTAGATTGAAAGGTAAATAGAAACATGAAATAGCAATTGCTTATACATCATCCTTCTGGCCAGGTCTTATAAACCGGGATTCCAAGTTTCAGCCAAAACTTTAACTTTATTCACCCACGCAAACGGGCGCAACGGCAAGTCATAGTTCTTGATGAGAACGTCCCAAAACACCGACAGCTCTGTATTCACGAATCGATAGTACTCCCAACGCATTCAATATAGTACAATAATTTGCTGCTCCCGTTGTGGTGATAATGTCGATGTTGTGAATGGTTGGTAGGTACTCGTTGAATGACCTAGCATCAGCACGTAGTACCCAGCAATACGAAAGGTCCCGGTTTAGGCATCGATATAATGTCCTGGTCGGTTTGATAATGCAGAAAAGATGTTATTGTCTGGGGCACCAGCATGAGTTGCGTACTCCATGGATCAGTCGGCACTCTGGCAACACAGTCTCCATTGAATGTGTCGTGAAGACTGATCAATCTCATGTTGTAACCCTATAGCAAATAAGCGATACCCTGCCGGCCTTAGCGTATCTTAATAGAATGCTAACCTTGCAGGGCTTCCATGACGCTTGCTTCTAAGCGGCAGGTCAGCTGCATTGCTAAAGAAAGCAGATATCGTACTACGGTCACAGAATTGATATGCCATGTGGGATTTCGCACGTGAGAAGAATAGCGAGGGAAAAATTGCAGGCATTCCTTGACAAATCTAAGCTTCTTTTAATGTGTGGGCCTGTCTTTTGCAAGTTAGGCCTGCCGCCCACAACGGAAGCCGGTCGCGTGATGGCTTGCTGCTTTGGGCTTCAACCTCGTCTGAGCGGACAGGCTTCTCCTTAGTCAGGTCTCGCTAACAACAGACTCGTATGAGCATGTACGTATGCGATGGAGCTTAGCTAATGTTGACGATGTCAATTACGCGGCACTTGGGAGGAGATTAATGATCAGACCAAGGTTATTGGGCATTATTGCGACCTTAGAGTTTGCGCTACTAGGCCTTAGTCTCTCGGGATGACGACTCGTCGTGCTCGGGCCGTCTCAGGTCGAGCTCTCCTGTCCTCAGCTCTCCCACATCTCGGATCCGGAACCGAAATCGATCGGTATGTCCTCCAATAGCTTCAAGAACAAAGATGGATCATGGCCGGAACCTGGCAAGGGCACAGATCGACCAATTCAATTGTTATCGATCATTTGTCAGAAAAGGTCGTGGTTTATAACCCTCGCTAGCAGCGTCTCATCGTCTCATCCAAGGTATAGAGAGTTCAAGCATGCACCAAAGACACTACCGCCTGTTCCGTACCCTGTTTTCTGGCAGCCTAATACCTCGCTAACGTTAGATTGATTGCTGTAGATTCGGAGGAAAAAAGAAGTACAAGCGCCACACGTAGTCGTCGGCTGTTCTTGACGACCACGTATACGAAATTTGCTATCCATGTCGCAAATGCCCCTCTTTAACTTGGTCCCCTTACTTCAAGTCTAACTCATCTGGGGATCGTGAAGCATTTCTCTTATTCTAAAGTTCCGAGAGATGACGCATCGATGCTTCTGTCGACACAGTCTTAAATGATCGATCGGCCATGATGTCAAATATCAGAATGCCCAGAAGGATCATCGCAACTATCCATCTTTGAACAATTGTTTCTGTGGACATCACCAATTAAATCACAATGAGACGGCAGATCATCGCAATAGCTTCTCTCGTAGCGTTCGCTTGCGGCGCCGATGTCGACAACTCTAAGCTTGACCCGCTACAGTTCAAGAAAGATGGCACTTTTCAGATTGCCATCTTTTCTGACATGCATTTCGGACAATGTGAGTCTCGATATCATTTATTGCTGAGAGCATGCAATTAACAATCTGCAATAGATGAATCTACAACAGGTCCCGAGCAGGATCGCAATTCAGTCGAGGTTCTGAACAAAGTGCTTGACTATGACACACCAGATCTGGTAGTGCTCAATGGCGATCTCATCAATGGCGACTCAACGTGGAAACACAACAGCACACACTATATTGACATGATTGTCGAGCCTATGGTTAATCGCAGTCTTACTTGGGCGTCCACTTATGGCAATCATGACCACAACTACAACATTAATGGTGATGATATTCTTGTACGCGAGCAGATGTGGCCAGGAGCACGCACTCAGAAAATGGTCAACAAGACAAGATCAGGCACCACCAACTATTATCTTCCCGTCTATCCCTCCGACTGCTCTAATACCTCAGACTGCAGCCCTCAGATGATTCTGTGGTTCTTCGATAGCCGTGGTGGAAACTATTATCAGGGCAGTTGGCAGGAGAACTGGGTTGATCAGAGCGTGGTAGACTGGTTCAACGAAACGAGCACCGAGCTGACCAGCAAGCACAACAAAACCATCCCTTCGCTTGCTTTTGTCCACGTGCCCCCCAATGCCACAGTCGCGCTTCAGACAGAGCTTGGTATCCGAAAGAACAATCAGCCTGGCATCAACGACGATCCTCCCGTCCCCCAACAGGGATATGGATGGTGTGCTGATGGCACTCCGACTTACGACTGCCCATACGGTGGCCAAGACATTCCTTTTATGGAAGCTTTAGTGACGATCCCCGGAATTATCGGATTGTTCTATGGCCACGACCACGGAAACACATGGTGCTACCGTTGGGATACAAAACTCGATGGAATGGATATCGAAGGCAACGGCATCCATCTCTGCTACGGACAGCACTCCGGATATGGTGGATATGGCGATTGGATCCGGGGCGCGCGAGAGATTGTGGTGACAGAAGACATGTTGGAGAAGAATGAGGTGGAGACATATATCCGACTTGAATCAGGCGACGTTGTAGGCAAGGTGATGCTCAACTCGACCTACAACGAGGATCACTATCCTGCCACACCGAATACTATGACTTACATGTCGGAGGAAGCGGACAGTGGTGCGTTTAGCCTCTCAGGCAGCTCGGAGTCTGTCATGATGGCAGTGGGAGGATCACTGGCAGCGATGGCCTGGTTGATGGTTTGAGGAAGTTCTTTATACGATTCATGATGATCTGAGATACCCATGCTCTAGCTTTATTTGCATTTATACCACTTTACTGATTTTATAGCATTTTTGAAGTACGCTCATATTAGTTGCTCGTTTTCTAAATCCCAATACCAGCATTCGAATCACATTTGAAGCGTTTTCCCATGTGCATACGCCTTTCAATGACACGCCCTTCGTTTTACAGAAAGACGCCGCCTAGGACAGCCAATCATGACAGAATCAAGTCACCCACCAAATTACATCACTGCACAATTGGTAATCACATCACCGAAGTGTCAGCATTTAAATATTCGAACGCGCAAAACAACTTTCGTTGACTGATTTGTTTTCAATCTTCCGTTCACAGCGACTGTAACGTCTTCAGTATCGAGAATGATCAAGGCAGTTTTCTTTGACTTTATGGGCACTTGCCTTGACTGGCATAGCAGTGTCGTCAACGCATTACCCCCCGCTATTCCCAAGCCCAAAGCCTCAGAGCTGGCTCTTGAATGGCGAAGAAAATACTTTATAGCCAACAGTGAACGTCTTGCTCAGCGACTTGAGCCCGAGGATATTGACGACACGCTCATCCGTGTCTTGGAGAATATTCTTGATGACATGCCAGACTACAAGCCGCACTTCACCCCAGAGATCAAGAAGCAGCTGATCAATGCCTGGCATGCTCAACCAGCCTGGCCCGAAGTTCGACAGGCAATTGATTCTATCCGAAATGATCTTGGTCTCGAGGTATTCGTGCACGCCAACGGTACTACACGTCTGCAGCTCGACCTCACCCGCTTTGCTGGGCTGAACTTCAACATGCTTTTCTCGAGTCAGTTGCTAGGCACATACAAACCCGACCCTGAGGCATATAACAAGGCTTTGCGACTTGTCAAACTCCAACCCGAGGAAGTCGTTTTGGTTGCCGCGCATGCGTACGACTTGAGGGGGGCGCAGGCTGTAGGTATGAAGACGATTTATATCCATCGATGGACGGACGATGTGGATGAGGACATGGAAAAGGCCAAAGGCGAGTTCGGGGCTTTCGTGGAAGGAATGGAGGAGCTTCCTGCTGCTATTAAGATATTTCAATGAAAAGAATGAGATGTTTTCTGTGTAGATAGTTGGATAGTTAAATATTCCATTGGACTCTATATCATTTGAGTCACTCTTTTTGTGTGCAACCTTCATTGACCTCGTTGAGAACACCGTGCCTTCAAATCCGATTCAATCCAATTGAAGCTAAGAATCAAATACACAGCTGCCAGATGGTATTATCGAGCAATTGGCTACTTCTGGGATGGTCAAGGCCGACGATCAATGCCACTGCTGTCAATGATCGGCTGTAAGACGGCGCAGCACTGCTCGCACAATCAACCTTTTGCGGTTTAGCGTCTGATTACAGTGCCACTGACCTGAATGGCCTCCATCTCGAGCAATGATCCCAATTGGGGATAACCTCATGTCAGTTGCTGTAAGTATTGACAGACAATTGTTCAGTGGGCATTTTTCTCCTTCAGATAAAAGGCCAGCCGCCATCCCTTCCCAATGTAATGTTTTGTCCTTTATTACCATTCGATACTCCCAAGAATTTGAGCCCATAAGAAACATGTATTCTGATCAGAAAGACTCTCGGCAGCAACCGTTCGCTGTACCAGAACTGCAGTATGGGGACAATGATTACTACCAACCTCCTCCTCCAACTTACCAGGAACACGATACCATGTCCTACATCTCGCAACAGAACGCACCTTCGTCCCGGCCTATCGTCCTTCCTTCATCCTCAATCGGAGGTGGTCTTGAAGCTACGCCCCCTTTTGTCAGGGCATACCCTCCTGTCCTTGATTCATATGGAATCTCGTCATCCGAGTTCATGGCTATCGTTGACGCTGTCAACATTGCTCTCGCTGAGCCCGCACCTTTCAAAGCCATGCAAATTGCGGGCGATGGTCTAGGTTTTGCGCCTGATCCTGTTTGCCAGGGTGTTTCCTTGGGTCTCGGTCTAGCTGCAGGCGCTGCGACAGCTGCGACAGCATACATTAGGCCTAAGAAGGTTCTTGAAAGGGTGAACCGTGACATCTTTGCTCCAAAGGGCCTAAAGATGGAGATCTTGAAGGATGAGGAGGTTATGCGACGACTCAAGATGACAGCCAAAAGTATTGAGCCGTTGCAGAGACTCCAAGAGATCAGTCATGGCGTCGAAGTCTTGTCTTTCGATGTTGAACCCCCAGTCAAATCCAGCAATGTGATAGATCGCGTCAGCGCAAAGCAAGCCGCGATGAAACAGGCCAAGAAGGAGGAGAAGAAACAAAAGAAGGCAGACAAGCGATACCAGAAGCGTGAAAAGGCGGCCGAGAAGTACAACTACCCGATCGAGTCTATCGAAGAGCGGTACGACTCAGATACGGAGAGTCGCATAGAGAATGAGGCTAAGATTGTGGGATTGGAGGATAAGATCCTGGAGATAAATGCACAGGCGGATGCGAAGCTGGAGGGTGCAAGCGACAAGAAGATTCGCGAGATTGAGAAGAGGCGGAAGAAAGACCTGGAGGAAGTGGAAAAGGACCGAGCGAAGTTACTGGAGAAGCATGAGAAGGCTTTGGCCAAGTCGCAGAAGAAGTCGGGGAAGAGAGAAGAGAAGGACGAGAAGAAGGTAGCGAAGCTCGAATGGCTTATGGTTCGAGCCCTGTGAGATACCTTTTGTGGAGATCTTTTCTTTTGTTTTGCATGGGTTTCCAGTACTTCGATTTAAATTTTATAGACACAATGAATCAAGAGCAATCTAGCCTCGACGGCCTCAATTCTCGCCTTCGTCCAATCTCAAACCCATGTGTCCCAGCAATAACATCATTCATAACCTCTTCGGCCATTTTCTCCTCTGCGCTTCCCGCTGGCAGATTCATGCTTGCAATCTGCAAGGGAAATATGAACAGGAGCGGCTCTGTCCTTGTAGACCCTTCGCTAAGACATGAAATTGCCAGTTGACATATCTCAATTGCAATAGCCGTCCTGATCGTTTGCTGATTCTCAAAAGCGACCGGTATCTCAGCTACCAGGGGGATTCTGAGACGTGTGCAGAGGTCTGACATGCAGAGAATGATAGCCCTTTGTAGCGCAAGTAGTGCTATATCTTTGACGGTGTGTTGAAACTCATCATTGTTTGTTACCGGACCTGACAGAGGACGGGGATGATTGTAGAGTAGCCCCCAGTCTTCAAGATCCGAGAGAGTCGCCTCAACACGCTGACGCAAACTGTCGACAAAGTCGTCATCAGCTTCACCTTTCCACACGAGATCCATATCGTGAAGTTGACCTGGAACACGGGCGAATATGTCGTGGATAGTGTCGCTAGAAGTCTTTGGCACATCTGCTGGCCATGGGATGGTCTGCCAATCAGCCAGTTCAAGGTAGCAATGGCAACGTTTTATCAGTGCGCATACAATCTTTCCCAGTTAGCCACTGTGCGATCAGCCAACGGATAAGACATACAATCTCGAAGCGACACTGTCGTAGAAGCTCTCTGTCGAGAGGTGTTTGATGCCTCCATGGACCTCTCAATTTGACCTGTATAGACCCATGGTCAGTGAGAACTCACACGTAAAAGACAATTGCGCTTTATACCAGCTGAGAGATTCCCTCATAGTGTCTCAACCAACCATTCTTTTCCGTAAAAGCAACAGTCTCAAACATGCACAGGCAAAGCACGCTCACCAACGTGTCCCACTCTAGGACAGTTGTTGAACTCGACAGATCCGTGTGCACTTTCTTCAAAGCCTTCACGTACTCCCTAGTTCCCAAGTCAAAAATGCGTTTATCAGAATTAGTTTTACCAAAGTACACCGCTGCCAGTGCCCGTATAGAAAGAGAACGCGTTGAAGTGGAAGAGGGGAGCGATTCGAGGTTGGTCATCAGTGGTAGGACTCCATCGATTTTGGAGAGGAGATGAGCGTGAATCAAGTCATTCTCGTTGATGAGTGGACGGAACGGTCGAGAAACGTGTTGCTGCTTGTGGGTTAGCTGCAATTGGAGCTCCTTGGGCTTCGTCTCAGGCTTGTCTGTAGCAAATCGTTTTGTTTCATCAACGAATTCTTCATATGTGACATATCCCTCGCAATTCAAACCAGCCTTTTCGCATCTTTGGCAAAGTGGCTTGCCATTATCTAGCACATGTTAGTCAGAACATGACCCGAAATGGCAGGTGGTTATTATAAGTACCGCATTTGACGCGTCTTCGCTTGCAGGTTCTACAAGCTTTGCTTCTCCCTCCGCGGTTAACCATGGTTGCGAGTCTAGATTTCGTAGAAGTACCCTCTTTACGGGGTGTGAGGTTGTGCGGAGCTGAAGGATGAATATGGCATGTCAGATTGTGATGCCATTAGGCTATGCCAAGCAGTTCCTGATATTGCGCCACACTCGAGTCGTCATCATCCTTATCCTCGATACGAGAAAGGTCTATGCAAGAGTGTTAGCAACACCAACCGCTACAGCTTTCTCTAGACATTTTTTTGGTAAGTTTTTGAGAAGGAATATGCCCTCCATCACGACCCTCCATATCTAAGCGATGCTTACTATGGAGACGTGCCGCAAAGGATTCGAGCCCCTACTCTGGTGCCTCTCAGTGAGCGGTGTAATGAAGGGAACAATGGGTATGCAAGACCGGGTAAGAATTCGCGATATACTAGAGATGGCAACATTATTTGCAATAATTAGCATACGGTCTTGAACAGTGTCAAGTCCTTGATTCAGATATCAGCGAACAACTTATCTCTTATCTCTTATCTCTTATCTCCTATATCTTATCCTTATCCTTATCCTTATCCTTATCCTTATCCTTATCCTTATCGGTCAGCCCTATCCATTATGAGTAAGCGGCCGCTCTGATTTGATCCCCCGTAAATTTGTACGCTCTCACCAATCAAGCCCTGCTGCCAATCCCTGCTAGTAATGAGGTCTCTTGCGCCGGTGCGACGTTTAGAAGGACCCTCGGAATTGACCCTCTCCACAAGAGAAGAGCTCAGAGCTTCCGACTCCTCTCTGCCAAGAATCATCTGGAAATTACTTCTTACCTGAGAGTGAAGCAAGGGTTCCTTCCATCGTTTCACAGCCACCTCAGGGGCTACAGCAGCGAATACAGTTGGAATCGGTCAATTCTCTAGATGGCCTCTCTGTTTCTGTCTAACATGCCCCCAAACTCCATATCCCAAGGTACTTGATTAAGTATACACTTGATCTATTCTCTGTACATCTATGTAAATAATGCTATGCCTATATGTGATACACCGTGCAAATTAATATGCGACTCTATTACCGATTACATTGTTCGTGTCTCGTCATGATGAATGCTGTTTGATGCTGTCCCTATACCCCGATGTTGCGCCCTGGCAGAAATAGTGATCAATCACCAGCTCCTCGGCCTTGATGTCCAGCCAACCCGGCGCCGAGTCGCCGATGCCGAAGCTCAGCAAAATCTCGTCATCGAGGTAGCCGTGGCTACGTTGCGTTGGCTGGTCTCCGTGGTACACCATGCTTCCCGTCCAGATATACTTGCTGTTGGTCTCGCCGTGATACGTGAGCTTCTTGCTGATGCTCATCATATTAAAGGGCGCAACTGGCGAGTAGACGACGATTCGGTGGTCGTACCACGTATTTGTGTATTGGGGAGGGTCGTAGCGCATCTGCACCATGCCCATAATGACCGTGTTATTTGCCGCAGGCTCGCACGCCCCGCGATTGCAAAGGGTCAAGCTCAGCATTGGCGTCGATTGGTGGACGCGCTTTTCGGTGAGCATAACGTCGTTCATACAGGTCTTGCTGTCTGAGTGCCACGTCTTGCCCTCGTGATCGGGGGGGAAGGGCTCGTCAACGGCGGACTCGGCTTCGGCTTCCATGTTCTGGACAGGCTCGTCGGTCGAGTTGAAGCGGTACAGCTGGCTAGGCTCAACCATAAACATCATCTCGTCATCGTCATCGCTAAAAGGGTTGTAGACAGGGGCCCAATTCTTCTCGCGTTGGTATCGGGCATCTGATTCTTCGCCTTCGGGGGGCTGGCGTCGGAGAAGGACAGGTTTATCGAATGCAATGGCCGGTAGTTTTTTTGCGTGCTTGCCCATTTGCTTCACGAGCTCGGGAACAGCAGCACGGGCATCGACAATGTACATGCCCTCGCAAAGGTTCTCGTCGTTGACCTGGTGGGTGAAGATAAGCATGGGAGTGCCGTTCTTCCTCCAGAAGAGCTTCATATCCTCGGGACCAATGTATTTATCCATATCGGGCTGGTTCTTGCAATGATGCTCGGGGCCTTGGGCTTCTGTAAAGTCCTCAACAAGCATCTTATGCCAATCGTTATCCGCAGTGAGCTCGGGCCGGCCGAATGCATCCCAGGTGAGGCTAACAAAGGTGGCGACTTGCTGGGCGCGTCTGTACTTTTTGCCCTTGATATCTTGGTCGACGTGGGGAGCGCGGGCAATGACGAGAAAGTCGTGCTTGCTACCCTTTGGCAACTCGAGAAGGGTCGGGTTCATAATCTTCTGACCAGTCTTCTTGACGTTGATGGTGTTGTAGAAGCCCAAGTTATTGCGTCGGCTGGTGAGGAGGCGGTAATCGTTGGTTCGGGAGAGTAAAGGGTCGAAGCCGGTATTTTTGGGGCCGAAGAGGGTATCGCTCATGGTGAAGATGACGATCATGCCGACCATCATGGCGGTGATCATTGCATAGAGAATGATGCGCCTCGGGTGAGGATGGGGTATTTTGACTTGAGACAAGCGCACGCTCAGGTTGCGCATACCGTTGGGCAGACGCATGTTGGAGATGCGCATCTTGACGTCGACAGACCGCTTCAGCGGGGCAAAAGATGCGACGTCGTGGTTGAGGTAGAGGAGGGTCGGGAACCTCACATGGAGGGAAAGGAAGAGGGCGTGTCTCTGTTTTGCTGGGCCACGATCTGGCTAGCTACCTGGTCGAAGGTATTGAGGTAGTGGTACTGAGGCAGGCTGGCAGTGACAGTGACAGTGACAGTGACAGTGACAGAGCGAAAAAGGCGGAGAACTAGAAAACAAAACAGGACAAGACGAACGGTAAAAGAGCGGATATGAAGAAGACGAAGAATTGAAAGGAAGGAAGCGTTACAGCAGAGTTGGATCCTGACGCCCCTAATCACGATCCAGTCATTAACTTTTTTTTTAAGGGGATGGGGGGCTCAGGCTCGCCAAATTGTTCTAGCCCGGGTCCCAGTCCCGGGTCCCTGTTCAAATTGGCTACGGAGCACCTTCCATGGTTGGTCAATGCTCTTTTTTTGCTGGTGAGCTGCGCCACATTTAACAAAACCCCACCAAAGACCGCCATAACTACAGCCGGGAGTCAGAGACTCAGGGCTGCCATTTTAAATTTAGGTGCATTGATTTAGCGAGCTAGGGGATAACCCATGGACTGATCTGCCTGAGGGATGTCAACACAAAGATCAGTAACTTTGACTTTCTGGTGATTCTATGAGCCCTACGTGGGGCTATAGTTCAATGTCAGGTTCAATATTCCTGATTTCCTCCCTAGCATAGGTAGACACACTGCTTGGCAGGTAAAGTCTAGACTGATTCTGCCAAGTTCTGTAAAAAGGCCAGACGTGGCACAGCAGGGACACAAGGTGGAGATCCTCCATGACCGTGCATCAAGTCCCTCTTTACAACTTGACAGTGACCAACTTTCTCTCGTCCATTCTAGAGTCGCAACGCCAAGTCTGCTGCAATCAGTGGAGAACAGATTGTCAAGATGAAAATTGGCGATTTGCCAAGCGAACTCTATCCACCAAATCAGCCCTACATTGAACTCTATTCACCTGCGTTGCAATTGATGACATTGTCTTTACCCACCCAGCACAGAGATGGGTTGCTTGAACGCGTCGGAGGGGTGTTAATGACATCCCCAACAGAACCTTCTTTGAGCATCCACGACAATCATATCATCACGTATAAACTATAAACTTAACCTGACGCGTAAGCATCCAAGCCTCAATGATTGATTCTGCAGGATGTCGTCTCGTCTTAATGTTGTGCCGAAGCTGACTTTGTGGTTTGGACGACAAATAACTACCCTACACCAATGAGATGACGACATGCAATAACAGACCACAACAGAGACACAGCAATCATCAGAGTTACATCTACAACCACTGTAAAATAATACCCAGACGCCTTTTCTCATACGTTAAATGCAACTGGGATCCTTTGGCTGTACATAGTACTAAACATGGACAATCCAACTATTCCCACACATTCGGCTGAAAACATGTTCCAAAACATCCGTTTGGCGCACCTCGTTGAAGACCAATAATGACAAAAACTTAAATTCTTAGCTAATCTCGCCATGTCAAGTTGGGTTTGATTGGTGTTCTCGGCGCATGAGGCTGGGCATCTCGTTGGAGGCATTGTCATCAGCTCATCCTCTTCTCCGCACCGAGCTGACTTGACTGCACGACTTCAGCTTTCATCTCATATCCCAATCTTGACAAGATAAATACCGTCACGTTTCAGCATATTCATCATGTGCGAAGGCATCTTCGGCCTCGAGTTCTGGTATATTTCCGCGCCATTGCGTAATGAGCGAGTTGAATTAAAATGCCATAGCGTGGGCATAAGCAGTTTGAAAGGCTTCTGTGTCCGCAACATGTCATTCAACGCCTTTAACCTACTACTACACAGACCGCCGGCAGGCTTACTTGACCAAGCGCTGATGAAGCGCAATTGTCTTGCTCCGCTATCTCCAATAGAGAAACTACCGCTAGAGTTGATAAGCAGCATTTATCTATACCTTCACCCGACCGACTGCATCGCCCTCGGGCTTTGCTCTCAAACTCTTTGGATCCGAGCCATGGATTTTATTCGTCACTCTCGCCGTTCAACAACGTGGGTGGATACACCGATATTCATTGCCAGTGGTAAACAACTGCTTGCTCTTCGGGAGGCCAGCCACAACAATGAATCTGAACTTCAAGACCCTCAAGATGGAACCCAGGACGCGGTTTGCATGTTGATGAAGCCACAGAGACCTCACCTGTTTAACGTGTTAAAGCAGGCGAGGAGTCAAAACCAGTTATGCGACTATGCTTCCTTGAATTCTTCGGATATTAACCCCCCCTACCTCCAAGAGCTTATCCGGCTATCACCAACGAGTGGTATTTCGAAAGGGTTTCACCGGCTGATGGAGTCGTGCCTGTTTCCCGAAGAATTTGGTGGCCAAGGCCAGTGGTGCCTTCGTGATTTTACCACCAACGAATACATCCGAATGGAACCTGTCCGGGATCGTAGCATCTCTGAGCATCCTACTATCTCGCTGACTCGAAACCCTTGGATGACTCTGGATATTTTACTTATATGGCTTATTACATGGGAAGCAGGACGGAACAGATCACCAGAAAATGTCACCAGAGAGATCTTAAGAGATCAGATCAACAAGATAATGAGCAACCGTGGTGCCAGCGTTACCGCATCCGATGTTACTCAGATCCGTTCGTATTCCACAGATATGTCTTCTAGACGATGGGCAGGACATTCTTTAGATGTCGTACAACTGGTGCACAACAAGATGGAAAGCGACTGGACAGATATCACGGGCGAGATTCAGGATGCCTCCCAACGATGGTTTGTTGCAATATACTATGATGCAGTTAGGTTGGGACAGACCAAATACGTCGAGTACTGGAGGCGGTTTGCAATAGGCCAGATGAACAAGTAGCCAGGGTATCATGAGTCGTTGTATGTAGTTCATTCTTCTAAACGTATACATTCCCACAATCTTTATTGCCTGTTCTTGCGAAATAGGTCGGTACAATCCTTGCAGTACCGCACAACATGCAGCCCGGGTGTTTTGTTTGTTGATGATGACGCTAGGCCTCAATCTATATTCAATTGATGGCCCAGTTTTTAAGCCCAAGACTCTGAAACACGACAGTGACACAATCAGTGGATCTGGAAAGGTTTGAATTGATCGAAAATCGACTTCAAAGTTGATCTAGTCTAATGCATGGAAAAAGAGATTAAGTATGATGTAGAGGTGGCAGTGTCCCGTTATGCGTTGGTCCCAATTGTGAAACATATGACTCGACAACAGCTATTCGTCCAAGAAAGAAGCTTAATACTGTGATATACGCGTCGCCTTGAATCGCGATGAGGTTGTATTTCTTGATTTTTGAGCCGCCAAGTCCACACGCTCGGATAATGCGGCCTCGGCTGACGGCGTTGCCAATGTCTTTGTTATGGAGCCTCAAATCTCCGCACCCAATCAGAGGATTACACAGAGACAAACTGCAAGGAACAGGAACAAGGCAGTCGTGGATCTTATTTATGCTTGTGACGTCAAGGACACGGCAATCGACATGGAGACATTTACCATCGAGACCAATGATCTCATATACACAAAAGAAAACAAACTATGTAGACTAGGATATAATAGGTAGATCTGCTCCGTAGTTAATTGAGTTTACTTTGAGATCCTCAGAGCATCTGGACTTCTACTGACTACTCACAATGCCTCGTCAAAATAACCCTCTGAGCAAGGCTCTTGTGAGCCTGCTGCCTCTTACAGCCAAGGCTTCAGCTGCTTCTCTCAACTCCGAGTACACCTTCAACCCTCTGCATCACCTCACTGGAATCGCACCTTACTTCGAGTCCCAAGATCCTCCTGCTTCTCCCGATGCGCCTCAGGGCTGCACAGCTGAGCGCGCCGCTTACTTGGTGCGACATGCTGCCATCTACGCCAACGACTTCGACTACGAGGAGTACATTGAGCCTTTTGTCGAGAAGCTTGAGAACAAGACTGGCATGGATTGGTCCAAGATCCCTTACCTGAACTTCCTTGCCGACTGGGAGGCTCCCATCTCCGACGCTGAAGTATCTCTCTTGACCAACCTTGGCCGTCTCGAGGCTACTAAGTTGGGAGTTGATCTCGAGTTTCGATACCCTGAGTTCAAGCAGCCCAAGAAGGTCTGGACTTCAACCGCCGAGCGAACTGTCAAGTCTGCTCAGTCCTTTGTCCGTGGTCTTCAGGCCGACGACACATCCATCAAGGTTGAACAAATCTACGAGTCTGAGGAGTCTGGTGCCGACAGCTTGACTCCCTACAAGGCCTGCCCTGCTTACTCTGGCTCCACCGGCAGCGATGAATCTTCCAAGTATCAGGAGAAGTACGCCAAGCCCATTGTTGAGCGCTTCAACGCTCTTGCCTCCGATTTCAACTTCACCATCAACGATATTTTCGGCATGCAGCAGCTTTGCGGCTACGAGACTGTCGTCCGTGGAAAGTCACCTTTCTGCAACCTGGAGCTCTTCACCCCCGATGACTGGCTAGGCTGGGAGTACGCTGAGGACGTCCGATACCACTACAACGCCGGCTATGGCAACGAGGTCTCTGGCTACGTCGGCATGCCCTGGCTCAACTCCACCGCCAATCTGCTCATGAACAAAGACTCTGACGAGGACCTCTATGTTAGTTTCACCCACCGCGAGCTTCCCCCAATGGTTCTCGTTGCGATGGGTCTCTTCAACAACTCTGAGCCCGGTGGTAGCGAGTCCCAGATCAACGACACCATGCCTCTCACTAAGATCAACTACCGCCGCGCCTGGAAGAGCTCACACATCCTACCTTTCCTCAGCAACATTGCCATCGAGAGACTGAACTGCACAGGCAGCTATGGTTACGAGGACGGAGAGTACTACCGTGTTCTGGTCAACAGCGCTCCCCAGCCCCTACCTGCTTGTGAGGATGGTCCAGGAACTAGCTGCACCCGAGATAGCTTTGAGGAATACGTCCAGGCTCGCGTTGACAAGTTCACTGGCTTCACTGACAAGTGCGGCGTGGACTACGACAACTCTACCGACATTCTGTCTATTTACCACGAATAATGATGATCAAGATTAGATAGGCTTCATGTAATGAATATTTAATACAGTTTTGTACAAAATAACACTTTTAAAATTTGAACCTGGCAGTCATCATGTGTGGAAGGCGTTCGGCGTTATCAGTAGTATCTCTCCTCAGTGATAGATTAAGGTTACGCAGATAGAATCACATGAGACAACAACTCAGCAATCATGTTACGATTGACTCAAGGTTTAGTGTTCAATCACTGTGGCTCTGCCTAAAACCAATGATAAGATCAGAATTATACGGAAATGTGCGCTGGAAGATTCTTTGCCTGATAAGGCCTGCAGTTCTGCTTCATAAAATATAATTACTTACTTTTTTAGAATGTAAAATAAAAAAGGACACCATATATTTATTATTAACATCGCTCCTCGTCAAGCTTTCTCACCTTTCATCCTAATCCTCGTCTATTATACTCAGCTTACTTCCCGCTACAGCCATCTACACCCTATAAACACCGTAGCTATGAGTATAGAAGCCGGCTGGCGTGACCTGTTTTTAGGAATAGAGAAACCCCCAGCCCAGAATTTCACCCTGTTTTCCCAACTCCCGACTGAGATCCGTTTACTTATTTGGAACGCTGCTCTCCCTCCACGACAACAGGACGTCCACACCGCATACAACATCTGGCAATCGGACTGGACAAATAAGAGGAACTACAGGCTTCTCCAGACATCAGGAGCCCCGAATGCGCTGCTGAGGACTTGCTATGAGTCTCGGGAAGTTACGTTTGCGGCAGGCTCATACTTGAAACTCAGCTATAAACTGTGGTTCCTTATACCATGGCCATATGACGAATTAATATGGATCAGCAAGGACGTTAAGACTCTGATGATGCCCATCAATATCGATGCCTTCTCAAGGATTACTCGATATCCGAAAAGCATAAAGTCTGTTGCTAAGTTATTAGCCACGAAGTCATGGATAGAGACCACATCGAAATTCTTGGAATCAACGATATGTCAACACGACATCAGAACCATCTTGGATGGTATTATGTGGATACCGTTTCGCTATAGTGTGGGAAGCAACACGGAAACTCAACCCTGCGTAGTTTCAGAGACGGCAGTAGTGCCACTCGACGATGAAAAGATGGTGGACTATTTGACCTCGGCATTTGAGAGCCATGTAGTCATGACGTTGCGAGAGCGGTTGCCTCGAGCATGCTACCGGAAGAGCGCTAAGAAATTCCTCGCCTTCGCCAAATATAGCAAGAGATACTTGGACGACAAGCATCAATACAGTCTGGCTGATGGCATCGAACTGAAGGGTGCTATCGTATTCGGAAGACCGCACTCGTCCGACTGTCGGCACTTGGAGCGGTTATTGCGAGTTATGGACAAGTTTGTGTGTCGTAATGAGGACGAAGAAGACGTGGAAGAGTGGGATGCCGGGGTGCATCTTGGAGCGAATGGAAGAGTGTTTCAACACTGGAATTTTACTTATAGGCGGATGATTAGGGATCTTATCGACGAATAGACGACATTCACAAAAGGTGGAGGCCCAAACGTAAGAAATAAAGATAAGCATTATTCAAATGGT
This sequence comes from Fusarium graminearum PH-1, assembly GCF_000240135.3. Lineage (NCBI taxonomy): Eukaryota > Fungi > Ascomycota > Sordariomycetes > Hypocreales > Nectriaceae > Fusarium > Fusarium graminearum. Next base: position 7,008,278 of record NC_026475.1, on the reverse strand, counting down.
TAATAGACTAAAAATACTCGCCTGGACGTTTGGTTTCGAACTATCACTTCGTCTTGGAATTTGTCTTCTGCTCTTCCAATTTGCGCTCCAGAACATCAACCCCTCCTATTTTCTTGGTCAAGCTATCAAAGGTACCCATTGGAAAGAGGGTGGCATATCGTGCTGCTCCTGCCGAGCCGCCTCTGGAGACCAGATATGGTACTTTGCGTTGAGTCAGATCAGCAGCGACCTGTTTTGCCCACGTCATGATATCTGGCTTAACGATCCCTGGCATGTTACCAGCCATTGTTGATTCAATTTCCTCCTTGGCGATGTTGTAAATAGAGTCCTTTGGGAGCTTGGCCTCGGGCGCGTTGGCAAAGAATGTTGAGTTGACGGCACCACTCAACAGGTTGATAACTCGAATACCAAAAGGGCCAAGTTCAAGTCTCAAACTCTCAGTCAAGCTGACTGCTGCTGCCTTGGATGCTGCATAAGCGCCTTGGAATGGGGTGCCAACACAGAGTAGTCCTGAAGCAGATGTGTTGTTGATAAGCATGGCGCCATGTGAAGATTCAACCAATAGCGGTAGGAAGATCTTGGTTACTCGAATGATGGAGAAGACATTGAGTTCGAAAACCTCATGGATCTTGTCTAGGTCGACGTCGAGGATGGGCATACTGTATCCAGTGCCGGCATTGTTGACTAGGGCATCCAGTGAGCCTCCAGTGAGTTTCCTGACTTCATCTGTTGCCTTTGAAATGGACTCAGTGGAGTTGACGTCCATTTGTATGCATTCGATGCCAGCGTCTTGTAGGGATTTTAACTTTGAAAGATCTCGGCCTGATCCGAAGACTCGCCATCCGTGTGGCTTCAGAGCCAGTGCTAACGCAGAACCAAGGCTGCCATCCGAGCAGCCAGATATCAGAATCGTTCTGGGTTGAGGCATGTTTGACAAAGGTGTTATGGATAGATTGTGGAAGACAATAAATAACGGGGGGGTTGAACCGATGCAAATTGCGTTTGGAACAATATCATAGACGAAGTGGAAGCGGAAGAGGTCACATAAAACTGGTGTCTTTTGGACAACAATATATACAGCAAGTCCAGAGACTTACCCTAGTCGGCCAGCCCACTTGTTTCTTTTTTACAGGGCTGATGATTGCCTCAGGGAACCGCCTAATTACCGTCTTATGTGAGAGTTGCCTAAATAGGCCAAAGGTCCCTGTCGAACAGAGCACCATACAAGGCATATCGCTTGGATAATTAATAACAGTGCATGTGTTAGGGCTGACTCTATTACCGTTTCCACCAAAGTGACCGAGGTCCGCGTGCTGCCAGAGAAGGGTATATGCAAGATGAGTTATTTATTGAGCCAATAGCTATGGATAGCCATGGATACCTATTTGATAATAATGATTATTGATCAGCTGCTGGACTATAATTAGGAAAAACCTTTACAATGAGTAGTCAGAGGGTTACATTAGGTTGGCGTAGCCCCGATCAATGTGGTGGAAATGCATAGTAGTCTCACAGATCCTTCGAATGACTTCATCTTCATAGCGCAATTGACTATTCTTTTTACTCCCAAGATTGTTAGTTAGTTACAGAGTTGTGAAGCTATTAAACAAAATTGATAGATGGGGGCTATAAAGACTATTCTAATGCAATTACTCCCTTCCCATTGCGTGCTCGATTTCTCTAAGCGCGGAAAGAACCTTCTCATCATATTGTCTTCGCCCAACAACCTGCAAACTGATGGGCATACCGGCAAATTTCTCAGGGTCATACTGGTCATATACAAACTTATCATCATCGTTCTTGGGTACATAGTTGACATCCTTGGGGTCTTTGGATGGATCAACTGTTGTCACCGGGAAAACTGCTGCTGGGCTATAGTACTGTCAGTGAGTGACTTGAGTCTCCGGGCAATAGACCTACTAGTCCAGAAGATTCCACTGAGCGGTGTATCCCCAGTAACGTGACTGTTCATGGGGAGATGCTGCTCCGAAATAAGGTGGGCACAGAATGACATCGACCTCTCTGCCGTCTTCTTTGCCTGTGTAGGACCATGCGCGAGCATACGCGGCGCGGTAGTCTTCTCGCTTGGTGCAAAGCTAAATCAAGTGTCAGAGGTTGGTCAGAAAAACTCACAATATTACACTTACCTGCCACAACTCGTGCATATTCATGTTCTTCACGCTTGGTTGTTCGATAATAAACTTGGTCAGAGGCAGAACAGGTTCTCCAGCTGCTTCGAGAAGATCTAGGGCTTCCTTTCCTCCATCGGGCCAGTACAACGCTGAGAGTATTTCCCAGCCCTTGGCGTGGTCCAAAGGTTCGCAGTCCCAGTCTACGACTTGATGACCAGCTTTACGACAAGCCTCTGCGACCTCTTTCAAAGCTCTGGTCATTGGCGGATGGGGCTGTACAACACCATCCCACCACTGAATGGCAATCTTCAGAGGTCGGTCGAATTTGTATGGTGTCCACTCCTTGGCGGTAAGAGAAGGATCGAGGAGCCAAGGCTTGGATGCTAGGGCTACCTTCATGAAAAGCTCGAGGGACTCGCGGTCGACAGTCATTGGACCTGCTGTAGAAGAAACGGTCTCTTTTCCAGCCATGATTGATCGTGCACCCATGATTGAGATTCGCTTGAGAGTTGGTCTGTGGTTCTGTCAGTATATACCGACATTAAATTGAGAGGGGAGGAGCTCACTTGAAACCGTAGATTCCATTATGGGCTGCTGGACAACGAATACTGCCACCGATATCACCACCAACGCCCTATTCAGTCAGCAAAAAGAAATGCTTTATAGGACAGCCGCTTACCAAGATACTTCCTCGGAACCCAAGGAGGGCTCCTTCACCTCCACTGCTACCGCCAGCTGTCAAATCGCGGTTGAATGGGTTTACAGTTCGTCCATATATGGTGCTGGTGGTTTCAAGATGCATGATCGTCTGAGGTTGTGTAGTTCGTGCGTAAAATACACAGCCTTCGTTATACAGATCGTCGTAAAGCAGGTTGGATCCATGGGCCTTGTTGATCCATGCTACAAAAGACGCATGGGTTGAGACATTCTCTCCGACCATTCCGTGATGTTCCTTGGCCGAGATTGGTAAGCCAAAGAGCATACCTTTGGGCTCAGGTAGTGAATCGAGATATTTCGCGCGCTCAATAGCTTCATCCCACATAAGAGTGACCAAGCAGTTGGTCTACCATGACGATCGTCAGTGCCATGTCCCATCGTTGATAGAGACCACTCACCGCAACTTGGGCTAACGCGGCTCTCCTCAAGAATGCACGAGTCACTTCTTCAACCTTGATTTCTCTCTTGCGAAGGACGTCTAGAAGTTGAACTGCAGTGTACTTTTCCGTGATCTCTATCTCACGTGCAGTCAAAACTGCTTTGGGGAGGTCTTGAGAGTTGAGAGGAAGCTCATCGGGGATACCTTGGAGCTTGGGCTCGACCTTGGCGAGGCCGGTATCACGTTGTTGCAGTGCTGCTGCTACTGTTTCTTTGTAATTTGCCATCTTGTCTAGGTTGTTCTATGATCTAGTGAGGAGTTAGTTCTGCGAGTCCAATATTGGAAAGTCGAGTTGTGTAATTCGTGCTTACAATGAAATTTATGTGAAGATGTCTAGGTAAAGTACAGACGAGGTTTTTATTAAGAAGCGTTTCAAAGACTTGATAAGAGTCTCCAATAATCATCATGTCATGCGGGGTTACGGGTGCAGATCGTCCGCGGCTTATCTTTATTGAAGCCGAGCCGATGATATCCAACCACTAGACCCCGCAATCCAACGCCCTTTACTGTGTCATGTCAAGTGATACGGTGAACCAGCAGCCAAGACTCGTGACAATACCTGTACGCAAGTAATACATATGTCAGATGGAGCTGACCGGTAGTGATAGTCCCAAGACAACAGCTTTAAATAAGACAGATAGTTCAAAATAGCCCAAAGCGTGGATCCATCAAATTGCAACCGATATTCTTCAGAGCAGGGCATTTACAAGGTCTTTGTTGTTCACAAGATGACAAGCTATATCACTTCCTTCTGTTTAACGTTAGTCGTCCTTCAAACTTGGAGGCACCCTGTGGACCCTGGGGCCCGATATTTAGCGTCCTCATTCGCTTGCTTAGGTAAATATCAGTATGGAAGTTGGGGTACTCAAACAACATCACATGGTGCAAATGAAGCCACTAATAAAATTCCCGTGACATCTACAAGACTAGCAACCAAGTTATGTGTTGAACAGCGAACGATTACTCAATAGTCATTCAGGCGTTCAACTCAGTACGGTAAGGTAAACATTGCTATGCTCTGAAGGCTAACATCGATTTGCCCAATGAGACAGGAAGTTGTCGCAGATTCAAACAACAGCCTATATATGGTACAATAAGTCGTCAATCTCATACATACGACCATACCTACCAGAAAATACGGGATCCCGTCCGCTCTCCCATAGTCAAGCTGGTAAGGGGCGGATTAGTAGTTGGGTCGGTGACGACCAGCGAATCCCCGCTGTTGTATGTTATCTTTTTGCTGTCGTAAGGACATTTGGATGTAACCACCTTATCTGCCGCGTATCTTCGTCTCAGCACTGGAAACTGACAGTGCAGTTGACCTTTTTTGATCTGGTCGAGTGATGTCGTGGTTAAAATGGCTGGGTAAAAACTACATATTGCAATGTAATTTCTATCGGACGCACGAATTGATCTATCTATCCTCTCATCATCGCCTCGCATCTATCTCGTCTATAATCATCCTCGTCATCGCTATCGGAATCCGACGATACCAAACACTCTTCCTGCCTCCCCAATTCATTCATAGCTATATCATCACCCCCAAGCTTGGTGTAGGCCATCCTCTGCCTCAAAGTCTTATACTTCCTGATTCCAAAGATGAGGGCAAGTACAAATAGCGACAACGCAACAGCTATTATACCCAACGATCTCCATAATCTCCAGCCTCTGATACAGCACGGATACCATGCCATGAAGATACTGACAGCCCATTCTTTCCAGCCCGTCATTCGCGGATGATCGCGAACCAAGCCTTTGCGCACAAGATGCTTGAAACGTGGACCATTGGGCCCAGAGTTGAATCGCTTGAGGCCAAAGTGCGGAACTGTTTTCTGACGTGGATCGGAATCTGGGTACCTGATATCTCCCCAGTGACCGACAAAGTCGAACCACGAGGTCAGGTTCTGAGCAGGTTTCGTCGCGGATGGCTTGAGAGGAGAGATTATCGGTGTGATGGTTGAGGTATCGGGGTTAAAGCGGTAGAAGTAGGCTGATAGGACAGGGTCCCATATCTTGCCCTCATCGCAGTAATCGAACAAGGCTGCATTGTGAATCTGATGCCTATGGTATGATAAGTATTGGCTACAATCAAGTGAAATGGAATGGCGTACCCTCTTGATGGATAGTTGGCATGAGAACCGGCGGCACTGTAGACGACAGGCTATGTTTTCAGTCAGTGGATATCCCGAAGATGCAATGGTGGTTCTTGTTCACGTACTCTGCCATCAGTAATGTTGATCTTTGAGCTGTCCCACTTGAAACCAACGCCATCAACATGCTGGCTGTAGTATACACCAACGGGGGTACCGTTGTGAAACCTGACCATGTTGTGTTCCCTAGGACGAAATGTCAGTCCGGTGTCTGTTTCGGTACGGAGCTCACTAACCAATCTCCAACATGATTGCCAAAGTGTATCCCGGAAGACAAATGGTCACCTGCGATAAAGCGATTTATTGGCTCCAGTACTTGAGTGATATTTGGTCCCTCATTGAATGAATAGAAGTAGAAGTAGAAAGCGTCGACATCTATGTCGCTCTTCTCAACCAAAATCACAGCGCAGGGCACAGAATTGTGGATTTGCCCTTTGGCATCGGGCGCCTCGCCTAAAATCCAAGTTGGATATGTTAAAGGGTCCTCCTTGGAAGTGAGTGCAACTTCTTCACCTCCATAACCATTGAGATCTCCGAGATTCTCTAGGTCGAACGAAGATAAGCCGCTGATTGGCTGTCTATCGAGTTTGGGGATTGTGTTAGAGATATGAGCCGCGAGATCGCTAGGCATGAAGCGATCTTCTGGGTGCAGCCATACTAAAGGCGCTGCGATATTTATTAATATTGGTGAACAAAGAATTCGCGATATAACTCACCATGACTAGCAACATAATCGGGACAGCGGTTTAGGCCCGACGCTTCCGAGACAGCAGGAATAAAGATGCTGGCAAGACTGAGCAGCAACAGCTGTTTCCGTATAGCCATTTGACTCAACGCGCCACCAAACATCTCAATGCCGTCCTGTCTAGCAGGATCTTTGATGCTTGTGACTTGTTGTCAAGAAGCAAACAGACCTAAACCCGATCTGATGGAAGATACCAGGGACAATCTGCTTATTCAGCAACGGGTTCTTCGGCATTAGATACGTCGCGTTGATTGGTGGTGCCGTACCAGGACCCCTCCACTCGTAAAGTCTTGGTGGACACTGATCACTAGGACAGACAACAGAAATACGAATAGGTTTAAAGGGAGATTGTCGATGACGCGTGGTCAGTATCGTATAGTATCAAGGTGAAACAGGGGGGAAGCGTTATCGTGTATTTATTTTTGTAAGTTGATAGACATAGCTTGAGGGAGATTTATAGAGACTACCCGGTTCAAATAATTATTGCTGATAATAAATTGTCCGCTCCTGATGTTGATAGATCAAACGCGTTAAAAATAAATCGTGCTATAAAAAGGACTCTTATGTATGTCATGAATCTAGATCTCTAATTATAGTTCGCTTCCAGTAATGAGATCCATCTCGCTTAGTGGTACCGTCTTGGTTCTGAAAATCAACTTGTGACCAATAACCATAACAAGGAACAAAATCAAGCTAATATAATTCGTGAAGAACTTGCTGGTATCCCACTCAATAAATACCTCGAATCCGCTAGTGATTATGATCAAAGTGCTGAAGAACAAACCATACCAAGATAGATATGGCTGCAAAGGAGCAACATAGGGTAGGCTAGTACGAGGTATACCTTGAAGCGAAAGAGCCTTCATGAACCGGATATGACAGAGGGAAATGATAGCCCAGGCTATAAACCCGGCAACAGAGGTAATGCTCAGGAACCAGTTGAATACAACAGTGCCGTTGTTCGACAGGTTAAGGAATGACAAGAACCCAACTGCTGCGCAAACACCCACAGCATTATATGGCGTTCCAAATCGGTTCGTTTTCTTCAAAAACTTGGGTGCATGGCCCGAGTCAGCAAGCGAGATGAGGATTCGGCTGCTGGAATACACGTCCGAGTTGGCAGCAGTCAAGACAGCAGTCAACAAGACTGCATTGAGGATTGATGGAAGAATTGGAACTCCGGCCAGCTGGGTGACGATGACGAGAGGGGATGCTGAGGCGTCATGAGACCCACTGAGGAGGCCTTTTTCGGTTGAAGGAATATTGAGACCAAGGAAGAAGACTGTGGCAATGAATATGGAAAACACCCCCCAAAAGGTCCAGCGCATCGCTGAAGGAATTGTCTTTCGGGGATCCTTCGTTTCGCCTGCTCCGATAGCTACCAACTCGGACCCTTGGTAGCTGAAGCCTGCTGTGATCAAAACCGACCAGAAACCAACAAATCGTCCAATGTCACCCTCGACGATGTGCTCGTTGAACGCACCAGGGTCTTTCCAGTATTTAAACCCGATATATCCTTGGTCTCCAACACCTGCGTTGACGCATATTGAGAAAATGATAAACCCGATAATCGTGATGACTTTGATACTGGAGAACCACATCTCAAATTCTCCAAACCAACGAACAGGCATGAAATTGGCTGCTGTGAAGAGAAACCAAAACACAGTGATCCAAATTCCGATACTAAGGTCCTTCTCCCAGTATTGGATGATCAAACCGGCCGCTGTCAGTTCGAGAGCAAAAGTGATTGACCAGCTGAACCAGTAAATCCAACCCATAGCGAAGCCAAACGTGGGGTCGAGGAAGCGCGTCGCGTATGTAGTAAAGGCGCCTGCGACAGGGATATATGCTGCCATTTCGCCAAGCGCTGTCATGACTGAGAACAAGAGCGTTCCAACAAAGATAAAGGCAATGAGAAGCGATACAGGACCAGCCGTCGCCAGGGCGTTTCCTGTTCCGATGAAAAGACCAGTGCCGACGGCGGCGCCTATGGCGATAAACTGGAGATGGCGGCCATGAAGAGCTCTTTCAAGTTCTGTGCCCGTGGCTTCGGGACTGTGTTGAAAAGACTTGGTTGAAGGCGCTGACTCGTGGGCCTCTTGTTGAGGGTCTGGTTTAATGTGCAAGTCCATCATGGTCTAGATGGAGAGTCGTCTGCCAAAGCGAGAACAAGTAACCAAGAGGACAAGCGGAACGAGAGATCTCTTTATTCATTTTGATCCGGATAACATAGCGAGACTCGGAACGATTGATAAGTATAGTCAATCATGGTCGGAGATTCTCGGTGTCTGGGAGCGATTGACAATCTTGTCATTGAAAGGCGAATATGGTGGAGTCGATAAAGCTGAAATGGGGGTAACCATTAGATAATAGTTTGTCATACTCATCAATTTTACCCTTTACCCGGACATTAGACCATCGTTTTGTTTGTATATCTGTAGTAAATCTACTTGTGAGTATCGTGTGGTTTATATGTTGAGCCAAGGCGTGACTATATCGAAGCTAGATCAAGTTGAGATGCATGAACCAACCGGGGTGGTAAAGTGTGGCTTTCAATAGAGTCACGCTGCTAAAATGACTGGCTAAACATGTCGTTTTCACAAGGAGACCTCGATCTGCCCACATCATGTCTTGCTAGGGCGGATGTCGAGGTTGGGCGTAGTGGGTCTGATCGTTGAAAGGCGGAGGCTAGAAATCTGTCAACATCGACACCTTCCATATATGGTAATTATTTGTAGTCATTATCGTAAGTTAAAAACTAATTCATTTGAAAGGTATAATGTTCTTGTTGGTAGATACAAGCACTGGCCTTGACTTGAGCTTCGCCGAGACTAGACTCTGCGCCATATCGCAACTGGCAGAATCCCTTGTGGAGGACTTGGAAACCATGAGAGTTAAGTCCCTGTTGACATGAGTAATTCCCAGTTGGCTCTTAATACGCACTCGAAAGATATGAAGACATGCCCGAAGGTGGTGGTATCACAAATGTCAACTTGGCAAGCCATTAGTCTAACGTTACCGATCGTAGTTAGGTCAGATTCAGGATCACATCAGGATGTACCAAAAGCGGGACAGCTATCAGTTAACTGAGATACGTCAAGTCTCTCATAGAAGGAACAAAGGACACAGAAGTAGTAGGCCGTCTCGATATGTTGATGGGCGATTATTGTCACAACTCCCAGCTTCAAGGACATTGGTCAACATAGCATATGCCATACAAAAGCGGGTCTACAGAGCCAATGATGCGCAAGTCTTCTACTCAAAGTTGCTGGTCAAACGCTCAACAGACATAACGAAGCGTGTGTTCACAGCGAAGAAAACAGCCACCTACCATGAACAAAACATAGATACAGACACATTCACAGCATCCCAGAGGAAAAAGAAATGCGACCGAGGGGAATCGAACCCCTCTCTAACGCTACCTTTTGAATGGAAGGCGTTAATGCTAACCACTACACCACGGTCGCTATGTGTTATTGATGTCGTGATACCTTCAAAACACAGCTCATTTTCGACGCACCATCCCACCATCCGCGACGCAGATACATTGTTGATGGAATGCTCTTACTTGGAACAACAACTAAATCGGATTATTTGCGTAAGAAACTTACAAGGATCCTGTATCACTATACCACTTTCAGTCTAAGCTACCTGCCACAGTGGGTTGAGATTACGCTCTCAACCTGACACACCAAGTACCGAGAATAAATATGTTTCTTTTCTTTTCTTTTTCTATCGATCTGATCTCATCAATCTCTCATCGTTTCGTGGAAAATCTTGCTCGGAAATCCCTCCAGTAGACAAGGGGTTTGCGGAGTCTTGTTTCATAAACATTGTCATATGGCCACAAAATTAATAATGAAACTGGGCGTGACACATAGTCATGAGATTGAATATTGCAAGGACTCAAAATTTATCAAAGTTTTATTCATGTGACCGAGTTATGTCAACGACTTGAATTCAATATGTATAATGAATAGTGGCGTCTTGTGATAAAACGCACAAATAGGACCATCTACTAGCCTAGCTCCTCCTTCGACAGGTGATTTTCTTACATGTAAGAAGCATCATAAAAGCCCTTGGAAGCGTAGCTGGATGTCAGGACAGTGGAGATGGAAACAGCAGAGCTCAGCTTCTTGGAGAATGAAGCACGGGCACCGGTAGAGCCAGCACCTGTGTTGCCGAACTCGCTGAACTGAACGTGGCCAGTGTTCTCCTCACCCTTGTTCCAGATCGACCATCCAGCGGGGTGGATAACAGCGCTCATGCTGGTCTTCTGGAATGTAACACGGGAGTATTCTCTCCAGGGTCGGCCAAGGTAGTAGGCACCGTTGGCGACGTTGTTGCCGGCAGCAGCGGCGATGTTGCAGTTGTTGAAGACATAGTTGGACGGGTTGGAGTCAGAGTCTCGGCCGTTGGCTACGTTCGTTAGCGATGCCTCTGAAGCTTTCTGTTACCGAACTTACCAGTGATGTAGCCGACTGAAGCAGAGACGACGCGAAGGTCGTTCTTCTCGAACCAGGCAGATGCGCGCTGACCAAAAATAAAGTCAGTGGCACCAGCGATCATGCACTTGGAGTACAGCTGGTAACCCTCTTGGGCGAGGAGGGTATCCTGGAAACCGGTGAGAGCGACACCGCTATAAGAGAGTCAGAAAAGCTTTAATAAATACTCCAAATGATGCTTACTAGTATCCGCTGTCGGCATATGCGCTCAGAGCGACAGCCTGGCTGCCCTGTCCATAAGTGTTGGCCACGTTGACGTTGTACAGCTTAAAGTTGGCAGCCTTGACACGAAGTGTGGCTGTTCCGTCGTTGTTGAGGCCATCTGCTTGGCTCTTCTTCGCTGTGATGGTGACCTTGTTACCAGCATAGCCACTTGTGTCGGTGGTGTATCCGTAAATGGTCAACTGGGCGTTGCGCGCAGAAACAAGAACCTGCTCGTTATAGGTTCCCTGGTCGATGAAGATGCATTGGGATCCCGAGGCAGTGGTCGAAAGAGAGTTGACCGCAGATTGGATGGTACCGAACTGGCCTCCCTTCTTGACCGTGATACATCCACTGGGTGCAGTAGTTCGGCTGGCAGCCAGCACCGCAGTGACGAAGTTGAGTGTTGCAAAGATCTTCATTGTGATGTGTAGGTCAGAAGGGATCGAGGCAGGCCAATGGGTAAGCGAATGTGACAGTGGCCGAAGGAGGACTTATATATCATGGCCGCGTGTAACACCCCTGATATTTGCATCTTCTGATGCATTCTCATGTATAGTAGAGTGCAGCCCTAAACCTTAAACTCAGCGTCGTAGTCATTTTAAATGATTGGTGGAGAAAAGCCGTTGACGAAAATACGAGGCCATTTTGTCAAGGATCAATGCCACTTCAATCTGGGGGTTAGCTTCTCTGCCCCCGGAGTGTAAAGCTCCGCTGTTGGTTTCGGCCGTTTCAAGCCCATTGCCGCATACCCATAACAGTTGACTCGAATCAGTATAGCAGGGTTATATCGATCGATTTATAGTCACGTCTAGATCGCTGCCAGGGCATGTCTTTGGTGGATTAATATTTTCCGCCTGCACTCTGAGTAAATCCGGGGAACACAAGTTTCGAGCTTCCCCCCAATCTTCCAATTCTCCACTGGCTTAGCGTTGCGCTCGAGTTTGTGGTCAGATGCTGCGTGTTCAACAAAGGGTGAATTGACTTTATTACGCGTTACAGTTACATTAGATGACTCTGAGCAGGGATTAGGATTGGGGGAAAAGACCATTAGAAAAGTAAAAGGAAATGAACAAAGCAATTGGATGACACAGCCATTTCACCATTCGCAAATGACGCAAAGTAGCTGATAGAGAATTGAATTGACCTCCGAACACAGAGTCTAAAGACTATAGGATATAAATCGTTCCCCAAAGCCCCAAGGATCACTGCGAAACAGAGAATCTCCATCCAGTCGTCGATATTACATACGTTTCTATCGTAAACTATTTTAGGCCCACATACTCGACAAAGGCACCCATAAAACATAAGATCATGAAAGATAACAAGGTAAACATCCACTGCACAGAACAGGCTGCCCACTAAGAAGGTAAGAAGTGAAGACGCGGGAGCCCCAGATGCAACGGAGTGTAAATAGAACTTCGAAGCGAAAATTGCGCGTGCACCAGGTCAGGTACAATGCATTTCTGAAAAGGCGTTAGTCTGAGTTGACGATGGAGTTGGGGGCGGGGGAAATACTAACAGAGCAGAGCGAAGGCACCGACGGCAATGAGAGCCAGAACGGGGCGGACACGGTCACCGCCAGAGACAATGACAACATCATCGCCAGAAGGCTTTCCGTGCTTGCACACAGTAGGCTCGACGTAGGGGGTGACATCCCAAGGGCTGTATCCGAGGCAGACAGAGTAGGCCTCCTTGCAGGTCTCGATGATAGCACCAGAAGCGTCACAGCAGGCCTTGTAGACAGTAGTGCACTGAACACAGCACTCCTCGTCAGAGCCAGACTTGGAGTTGCTGCTGCTGCTAGAGCTGTCACCACCAGTCTTGGACTTGCTGTTGCTGCTGGAGCTGTCGCCACCAGTCTTGGAGTTGGAGCCATAGTTGTCGTGCTTGCAGACAGTAGGCTTGACGTAGGGGGTAACATCGAAGGGGTTGTAGCCAAGGCAGACGGTGTACTCGCTCTTGCAGGTCTCAATGTCGTGGCCGTCAATGGAGCAGCACTCATCGTAGACAGTGGTGCACTGAACACAGCACTCCTCCTCAGAGCCAGACTTGGAACCGTGGTTACCAGTATCACCCTTGCCGTGGTAGCCGGTGTCGCCCTTGGAGTTGGAACCGGAAGTGACGGTCTTGCAGACAGTAGGCTTGACGTAAGGGACAACATCCCAGGGGTTGTAGCCGAGGCAGACGATGTACTCCTTCTTGCAAACCTCAACGTCACCGTTCAAGCAGCACTCGTCGTAGACAGTTGTGCACTGGACACAGCACTCCTCAACAGTAACATCAACCTCCTTGTGGCCGTAGTCACCACCCTTGGTGTGAGAACCAGAGCTGATGGACTTGCAGACGGTAGGCTTGACGTAAGGAACAACGTCCCAAGGGTTGTAACCGAGGCAGACAATGTACTCCTTCTTGCAGACCTCAACGTCACCGTTCAAGCAGCACTCATCGTAGACAGTTGTGCACTGGATACAGCACTCCTCACCAGTGACCTCGACCTCCTTGTGGCTGTAGCTGTCGTACTTGGAGTTGTAGTAGTCCTTTCCGTGGCTGGTCTCGTACTCCTTGTAGTAAGACTCTTCGTGCTTGCAGACAGAGGGCTTGACGTAGGGGGTAACGTCCCAGGGGTTGTATCCGAGGCAAACAGTGTACTTCTCCTTGCAGATGGCAATATCAGCACCAGGAACAGCGCAGCACTCATCGTAGATTGTAGTGCACTCGAGGCAGCAGTATTCAGCGGTGTAGTAACCCTCGTGGTAGGAAGAAGTGCCGTGAGAAGAGTAAGAGTAAGAACCAGACTCATAGTAAGAGCTGTACTTCTCGTAGAAGTAGTGCTCGTCATACTTGGACTCGTAGTCAATGTAGTACTGCTTCTCATGCTTGCAGACGGAGGGCTTGACGTAAGGAACAATGTCCCATGGGTTGTAACCGAGGCAGACAGTGTACTTCTCCTTGCAGATAGCGATATCAGCGCCGGGAACGGAACAGCACTGGTCGTAAACGGTGGTACATTCGTAGGCGCAGATATCAGGGGTGAAGCAGCTTCCAGTGCCACAAACGCACTTGTAATCGTCGTGCTTGGGAGGGTAAGGCTCGTGCTGCAGTCGAGGGCTTGACGTAAGAACAGCGTCCCATGGGTGTAGGTAACCAAGGCAGACAGCGTAAGCCGTCTTGCAGACAGCGATGTCAGCTCCAGGGATGGCACAGCACTCGTCATACACAGTGGTACACTGGTAGCAGCAGACCTCGGGGCTGGCGGTCTTGGTGGGCTTGACCATAGTGGTCATAGTACCAGTCATAGTATCGGTCATGGTATCGGTCATGGTGGTGGTGTCAATGGCAGTGTCGGGGAGAGCACTGGTGACCGAAGTGGGAACGTTCATACCGCCGGAGGTGGTGAAGTCCTCAGTGGTGGTACCAGGAGGAGTCATCTGGGCGAAGCCAGAAGCACTCATGGCCACGGTCAAAAGACCGGACAGAGCGTGGGAGTATCTCATCTTGAAGGACTGAGATAGAGATCACGGGAAAGAGAGTGTATTAAGTTGGATAAAAACAAATTGCAGAAAAGAGTGAATGTCGAGTGGGTTAGTAAAGAGTGTCAGTCGCAACCGAGCTGTAAAAGAGTGATGCTGGTTGCGCTGAAGAACTGATTTGGAGGGAAGTTGAGGACCTTCTTATACTCGATTTTCCCAACTCGAGAGCCCCCTTGACTGTGTATGGTAATCTCAACTCGGGTCCCTTTCTCGCCTCCCCAGGCACCGAAGGCCCGTTCTGGAACCTGGGGAACGGGGCTTTGGAATTGGGGAAATTCGATATTTCCCCGGATCAAAGTGTCAGTAGGGCGATTCTAGGGAGGCGGTCAGTACGGAGAGGGATTTACTTCTAGAGAGAGAGACAAACCCCTCGACAATGTTTCAGTTATGCATATTCTAGCAGTGGATTTTAGATGCGCTGGCCTCCTCTAAACTCGTATTTGTGCGAAGAATGTCCTAAGATTAATGGGGAATTAAACAAGAATAATTCTATTGTCGCCGGCTTGGCAAATCATGACTAGAAGTGACAGGACAACAGTCTGTATCAGTGAATGCATTCATACCAGAATGCCGAGGACCCTTTTTCTTGGCTTTCCAACGGTCAAATTTGCCCTGAGAAGATAATTCACCGCCCAAGTCAAGGCTACCATCATTCTTGCAGCTGAAGGGAGAGTGAGACACTGTCTCGGAACCTCGCTTTAACCTCACTTCCCCCTCAACAACTACCCAATTGTAGTCCATAGAGTAATACAACTTCATACTCCAATTGGAAGGAGCGTTGCCGAATGGCCGATGCCCAGACTTCTTGGCTTGCAAGTTGAACTTGTCTAGCGTATAGGCTTTGCCCTACCTTGGGATGAAGAAACATGCATCCCTTTGAATCTGACTAAAAGTTCGATAAGTTAATATGTGACCCAGCCATCCCATTTCAAAATACTTACCGCTAGATTATACTGAGACTTGCTGTAATGTCTTTGAGCAAGTGCGTTGCCGCCTGTGCAAAGCTTGTCTTCTTCTTCAAGTCAGCTGGCTGAGGTCAAGGTCGTAGCAATTAGATTATCATAAGACGAATCTATT
>NC_026475.1:6957363-6992679 GCF_000240135.3 Fusarium graminearum PH-1 | reverse complement strand
GATTCCTAGAATGTTTCACCGCCTCGTAAATAAACAACTATGCATTTTTTTACCTTGAGTACCTTATTCGATTAGCGCTGCATACCGATGCAAATTGCAGTCAGATAACACGTCTCGCCGCCACCTGTACTATCTGGCGCAATCTACACAGATTTGCCGCGCTAAACCGTTTAGTATGGAAAGACATTACCCTGAACCCAAATAATCACGATATTTCAATCACGAGGTATTCTAACTGGCTTGAGTCTTGATATTGGGCGTGTTATTGTGTTAATTACGGCCAAATGAAGTCAGGTGTCAAAGACTTAATCACAAGAAAGGATTCCCTGTTGCGATCCACCAGTCTCTTTTCGTAGAGGCAACTACATAGACTGTGTCGGGCCACGTAGGTTAATTCTCGAGTCACAACCTGGACGACATGAACATCTCTGCTGAGCCCATTACTACATGAAAACAGGATATTTGGGCGGACAGAATTGTTTATATGTCTTCACCTTGCTTAAATGAACGTTATAGTCGATACTGAAGTATTACCCTCCAAGTGTTCCATGGATGAGGAGATGCTGAAAAAAGGGCAAATTCCGTCTGATCAGAAATCACCTAACTGCCGTTCCTCTGCAAAGGTTGAGGTAATAGGTAAAGGTTATCAGGCCACGATTGGTGCCTCGACCTTCCTAAATGGTCGAAGCAGTACTACAGAGATTACGAGCCAGGACGACGATCTTTTCTGATGTTACAATGATTTCAGGCGTCAGCCTATCTGTTTATATCCTGCACCGACTGTAGCATTAAGGCACACTGCAATTGAGGCCATTTCTCCCAAAGCCTCCTGTCTTCACGTAATACCTTTTCGGATCACCATGCTTACTCAGTCAGATAACTTGTTTTCCACCAATTTACATCATATAATATGCTCTATCTCCGAACAAATGATCCGAGCTGAGCCAAAAAGCCCCTCACATGAGCTTTTCAACCCAAAAATGGATTTATTTTTCAACCCATTCTCGTATCGTCGCGTCAGCACGATCCCTGCTTTACACCCGGTGACAGGCTGCGACAAACTCACAATTGGCCCGCAAGGCTTACGGACCTGCAATGCGTGAGATTGAAGTTCAGCTGTAGCGGCGTAGCTCAGCCTTATCAACCAACACAGCATGGCCCCTCGTCCCTTGCAATGAGAAATACTTGGAGGGGAGGCATAACTACAAATATGATACATTGTCTGAAAGCTCCAGATGTGATGCGCAATCATTTTCCTCTTTTCTCTCCCATATACTATTCTCCTATCTCGATTCTATACTGCCATTATCTCTTATGGAAGCGTCTGCTAGCGGTTTAGACGTCAAGGCTGTTGCATTTGGCACCAATGTCGATGAAGAAATCGCGCGAATTTGGAAGGATGTCGAGGCCCGCGTTGTGCAAATGGCGGGCGGTAACCCAGCCAAAATCAAGCAAGGGCTCGGCATAGATGATGTACTAAAGTACCTGAACGAAGCTCAGGTCAAAGATAAACAGGTATCTGAAAAGTACGGGACTGTAAAGAATATCTTCAACCGAACCCTCCAGTGCATCCAGACAGTGGGTGGTATCGTCGCAGATGGAGCCTCCTACGTATGTTTGAAGTAATCTCTACAAGTTCAGAAAACTTTGCTTACGAGTTGATAGGTCTTTTCTCCTGCTGGTCAATGCTACAATGCCCTCACCTTCGTCATTCAGGCATGGCAGGGGTATGAAGGTATTTTTGAAAGCCTTGCTGGGCTTCTCGAGAAGTGTATCGAGTTTCTTGACCGTCTTGAATACTACACCAAGCCGGCAATGGACTCCAAGCTTACAAAAGTCGCCTGTCAGCATCTCCAAATCTTTGTCAAGATCTGCGACCGCAGCCTTGGACTCCGATCCAAGAGGAGCAAGTTTGCCGCCTTTATGAAACAAATGTTCCTAAACGACGATGGTATGCAGGGTCTCTTGAGCGAGATGCAGAACCTTGTCGATAAAGAACATTTGCTTGTTTCAGCGCAGACATGGAAGTCTAGCAACGAGGCGGCTGCTAATTCGAGAGACGGTCTGCTACTAACTCGAAACGTGCACAACAGTTTGGTTGACGACAGAAACAAGAAGCAGCTGGAAGGTGAACGACTTAAATGGAAGACGACCATCGTTAACGCACTAGATTTGAACCCTTCCATTCTGAAGCCTGATTCCCAAGCACCATGGGATAAGGCATGGAAGCGATACAAGGAGAACAGGTTCGAGGGAAGCGGTGAATGGCTTATTCAAGACCCTAGGTTTGCTTCCTGGGTCTCGGGCGATCAAGGGTCGAAGCAAATTTTGGCCCTCCAAGGTGAAGAAGGTGCAGGAAAGACACTTTTAGCCACAAACGTTCTGCTTCACCTGCGGAAGATGCGAGGGTCTGGGCCCAAGGTTATAATCGCCCACAATTTTCTTGACAAGGATTCCAAATCAACAACTATTCAGGACGATGCTCTTGACATATCCAGAAATGTGATGGGCCAGATAGCTCTCGCTCATGATCCCATCACAAAAAGCGTAGCGAATATCTGCGACAAGACGAAAGACTTCAGCAGCCCACTGGAGATTTGGACTACACTTCTCCTCGACAATCAAGACCTTTTGGCTATGGATCTCAACATATTCATTGTTCTAGACGGTCTGGGTGACAACGCCGAGGTCCTCATAAAATTCTTGCAGAAGTTTTCTGATAACCCTCTTATTCAGCGGACCCGAATTCTCCTCACTGGGAAGAAACAATTGTTTGAAACCATCAACAAGGCTGGCGGAGTGAAAATGGAAAAGATCGCTTTAGGCGAGACGAACAGCAAGGACCTTGAGATATATATCAACAAGCGCATGGATGAAATGGAGATTCTCAAAGACACTTCGAGACCAAGTGTTGCAGGCCTACGGCCCAAGATTCTTAAAGACCTCCAGCTCTCTACGGAGGGAGATTACTACAAGATTGGTAGAGTACTTGACAATATCTCAACAGCAACTGAGGCTGAGGAAATCAACTCGTTACTTGAGTCAGCAGGTGCCATGCGCCCGGACCAAATCGAGTCTGACATTGAGAAGCTGAATCAGACCCGCACCGCCAAAGAGATTGCTGAAATCAACGAAATCATCCTCTGGGTTAACGCTGGCAAAAGATGGTTCAACCCGCTCGAGATGGAGTCAGCACTTGCTTTAAAGGCTGGCCCCGGAGGGAGCACATCACTCATGTCGATAAAGGCCAAGATTGCATCGAAGTATAACATCTTCTCTACCGAGTCAGGCTTTGTTGATTACAAGGTGGATAATGTTGAGAAGATGATTCCGCTCAAGAAGCGAGATGTGGCAGATGATCAGAGCACTAGTGGTTTCAAAGAGATCCAGCCAGCCGAGGTCAACATCATCAAGCATTACCTCTCAACAGTATGCCCAAGTGATCTGTACGCAAAGTTTGGCTTCGACCGATTCTTCGAATGCAAGATGACACGCAAAGGCAATTACATCTGTAGAGACCCAGACAATGCAGAAGCCACGATGGTTCTACGCTGCATATCCTGTCTCGCGGATGAGCGGACCAGCAAAGCAGGGAGACTCCTCTATTACGCATCCGGGTATCTCCAACAGCATCTGGAAGACGCCGACTTGTCATTGACTGACCGGTCTATCAAGGCTGAGGCAGGCAAAGACCTTGTCAGATTGTTCACTGAGCAATATGCCTTGGACTCTTTATTTGGTCTCCACTTGCCCTTCGAGGATGCCTCAGACGTACTCTTTTCAGCGGATGACATCCCCGGCACTTGGGACACCTGGATATTTTCAGATGAAGGATTAGATTCGATTGCGAAATGGTTTAAAGACTCGGCCGTCAAGGAGCTCGTCAAGGAAAATGAGCTGATCGTCTCTTTCGAAACTGGCAGCAATCGCCATCTAGCTTTATTTGGTTTTGCTGCAACGACAGCGGCCCAGGACCTTTTCATGAGAGAAACAACCAGACGTGAAGCTATTCGGGCCTACGTTCTTCTCAGCGCATTATTGAACAAGGTATGTAGAGCGTTGCGCAGGAACATCCTGGAACGAAGCTAATTCATCCTAGGAACAAGCTACTACAGACAAAGATTCTATCGCAAAGGAGGGGTCCGGGACGACTAAGAATGCTGAAAGCATCGAGAAGGAAGAGGAGAAAGGTGTGGTTAGCGAGGATATCGACCCAATCTACAAACCGACCATGGAGGACTTCCAGCGAGTGGAACAGTGGGCAAGCGAAAGACTGAGTATTACCAAAAAGGACTCCAAATGGGAGGCAAATGCCTCGCTGGTCCTTTCTTATGTCGCAGGTGAAAAGATTCCGAAGTCTCTGGTTGAAGAGAGAGCTCGCAAGGCACTGGAGATGGACCCCGACAGCTGGGTCGCTGCGTACGCACTTTCTCGTGTGACAGAATTCAGAGACGAATCCATCCAGAACCTTCAGAAAGCTTCTGACACTCTGATTGGCGACACTGAGTGGCAGAAGGAACGTGGCCACAAAGGCATCTTGGCACGAGCTATCTACGACCTAGGAGACAAGTACTGGGCAGATCAGAAGCAGCAGGAACAGGCGATTACCACCTACTCCAAGATATTCAACTTAGGCCGGTCGATCGAACTTTTTGAAAGCTTCAAAGGTGTTCTTCAGAAGTATGCACAGGCCGAGCGCTGGGATCTCATGGTGGACTTCTTTCACCGACTTCTTGATGAGCCTGAAGAT
The DNA here is from genome assembly GCF_000240135.3 of Fusarium graminearum PH-1. Lineage (NCBI taxonomy): Eukaryota > Fungi > Ascomycota > Sordariomycetes > Hypocreales > Nectriaceae > Fusarium > Fusarium graminearum. The sequence goes on along the minus strand of NC_026475.1, from coordinate 6,987,929 downwards.
GGACCCAACATGGCGGGTGACTTCGTCTTGTACGAGTTTTACGACACCGACTTCCACCCCATGTTTGTCAAAATGGTTCGCGCTTTGGGAAGATTTGACCTCTTGGATACTTTGTTCGCTCGAGCAATCGCCAAGGCCACCACTAAAACAGAGCTTGAAGGGATGGGATGGGATGACCATCTTCGGTTCCGGTATGGCCAAACTCTCTTTGAGATCCCAGGTCATGAAGAAGCTGGCATACTGGTCTGGGAGCTTTTGCGCAAAGAAGCAACCGATGACACCCGAGAATGGGTAACGCGCGCAATGGTCAAGCACACCGTCCCTGCGTGGTTAGAACTTGCCATAGACAGCAAAGACGTCGACCCAGCACGAGCGCAGGGCTTCTTTAACAAGATCGAGGCTCATTATGAGGAGCTTCAGGCCCTTGGGACACGCGATCAGGAATCCACCCTTGGCTTTGCTCAGTACTTTTGTTACCGTGGGGATGTGGCCAAAGCCAAGCAGATCTTGAAGCCGTATGTCACAGAGAATCTCGAGATGCTTTGTGACGATCGGACTGACAATGACCATGGTTCTCTTTGGCTACTTAGCCAGATCTTATCTGTGATGCGGGACCATGCCAACATCCGTGCCTGTATGGAAATGATGCGGCATACCAACGGTTTTGTAGTTTGGGAAGAGTACGAGGCCGACATGGCCAAATACCGGGAAGAGAAAGAGCAAAAGAAGCGTGCTGAAGTCAGAGGTGAGGCCTTTATAGGTACCTTCGAGTCAGAGCCGGAGAAGCCGGATAGCGAGTTCCTTTGGTGTGACGGCTGCGAGGTTGGGTGGGTATCTGTGAGTGAGTTTTGGACATGTTTGAGTTGCAGTGGTACGGTTCAGTTTTGCGTTGACTGCTATAAGAAGTTTCAGGAGGGAACTTTGAACAACAATGTTTGTAAAAGGGAACATGAGCACTATTTTCTGCCTAAGAAGGATGTTGACGAGGCCGACGCGGTTCCTAATGGCTCTGTCAAGATAGGAGAGAGGGTTATCACATTTGAGGCATGGAAGGAAGAGATTAGAGAGCAGTATGTTAGCCTTGTATCTCTTCCAGCTTGATATATATATATATATATATATATATACGATTGGATGCTACAGTAGAATCTTTACATTGACACAGTAACCCTTCAGCTATCAGGTTAGGAATCCAGTTGTTATCAATCATTCAAAGAATAACCAAGCAGCAAGAATCATTTCTAAACATAGGCATTACATTAAAACAAATATAAGACATAAGAAGATAAAGACGCAAACTGGATTAAATAGACTAACTAGTTCTAAAGACAGGCAAGAGAGTTAATATTTCAGTACCAGCATCTCAAACATCACGAGTGTTAACTTCCTGTTAAATAGTTGTGGTGTTTCAGTATTGTGGAATTATCCTACATTCTTGGAGTTGCTTACGCAAGGGTCGGTCCAGAATCCTTATCGATAAGACGACTTGCACAATTGTACTATGCTTATGCTAATATCTTGAGATGTTATGCAGTCGCTTATGCAACATAATTACTTTCCATCCAGCCACCATCTACGTAAATCTCCTGCTTGGTCATAAACTTGCTCTCGTCTCCCAATAAAAACGCAATGGAAGCAGCCACTTCTTGCGGTTTAGAGTAACGCTTGATGATTGATGTCAGGTTGTCGTCCTCCGTCATAGTCCATGTCGTACCATTGGGTAGGTGTAGAGGCTGTTTGATCATGTCTGTATCGATGCATCCACTGAACAATGTCAACTAACAGTATTGCGGATTCAATTTGGTTTGACTTACGGGCAAAGAAGATTGACTCTGATGGGATTCTTGGGGTACTTGGCTCCACCTTCATACGCAGCACTTTGACTCAAGCCTCGGATAGCATTCTTTGAAGCGGCGTATGCTCCCATGTTACCTGAGGCGTACTTGACCTGTTGGCTACCGCAGTTGACAATACTGCCACCAGGTTTCATGTTCTTCATCTCGTACTTGATGCAGTTAAAGGTGCCGATGACGTTAACGTCAAGCATCTCTTTTAACTCTTCAAGATCAAGATCCTCGATGGGATGAATACTCTTATTCATCTTGGCTGGATAAAGTGTCAGAACCTTAGTCGGCTATGTATCAAAAGAAGCCTTACCTGCCACATTAGCAGCTCCATCCAATTCTCCCCATTTGGCAACTGTGCCCTCGATCCAAAACTTGACATCCTCAGGCTTGGTAACATCCGTAGGGAAATAGATAACACGGTCCTTGACGTCGGGAATGTCCTGCTCAAGACCAGCAATAGCCTTCTCCAGGTTCTTCTTGGAAGTTGCTGCCATGGACACTTTGGCACCGCGTGTGAGAAGGTATCGGGAGAGGGACAAGCCAGTTCCTCTGCTGGCACCAGAGACGACAATGACCTTGTCTTGGAAAGGGTATGGGTTTGCCATTTTAAAAGTAGTAAGAGAATATGGATGTTGTGAAAAATATTGCACTTAGGGAACCAGGCGTAAAGGGCACTGGTCAGTGCTAGACTATATAGATGAGTTTGCGTTACCTTCCAACAAGTGAAGCTTTGGTGGCCGAGTGGGGTTTTCACATGAGGCACAGAACAAGCATGCAAGATTGTTACAATACAGGAACCCTAACGGTTGCCAATACCTTGGTATGGGGACAGAATGGGGATTAGGATCCTAGTCACCTTGACTCAAAGCCGTGGGGATCAGGGAAATGATTGAATCGCCACATGTCTCTTTCCTCGAGGGAATAGCGCTTCCGTGAGGATGGGAAAGATCCTCGTGGGTTATGGAGCTCGCTTGTTAAATCTGCAGCGGGCTTCCCTTCGAAAAGGGGCAGGATCTCTCTTTCCTTGGTGTTGGGTCAGAGGATCCCTGCCCCGGAAAACAGGAGTTTCGTTCCTGGAGGGAGAACTACAGGGGCAAGCAAGGAATTGTGTACTGTAGGGTTGGCTTTCATACTGTGGGCCTTGCAGAAGTCAAAACAAATATTGACCAGGTCAGTTACTTCTTCCAAGTGCAAGACTGCGCTTAGAAAGATGCCTGTAAAAGAAGAAATATGTTGGAATTTGCTTTTTTGCAACCGCCTGTTAGCGACTACGGACAGAAACGGTCGGGCTTGAATTCGGGCGAACCCGCCCGTGATCGCCTGAGCTTTATTATCATCCGAGAGTCCATCGATGGAATATGAACGGATTTCTTGTGGATCTCTCGACAAGGATAAGAATCCTATTCCCCAACCAACGGAGCCGCTGCTTCTGTATGTCCACTTATTCCTGGGTGAGGGAAGGAGGATCTGCGTAACCGAGCAAGTAAAATACAAGAACCAGAATCAGAGCATATGCCTGACACTTAGAAAAAAGAAACAAAATGTGATATATCGTCAAAAAAAGAGAAAAGAGCGTATAAGCTGAGAATGGTCAAACAAGAATACGCGCTGCCAGGGAATTGATACAGAAAGGGACAGAAACGTTGAGGAGTCTCCTGACTGTTTCTGGTCAAGACCCATGACGAGGCTTCTGCAAGAACCAGATCACAGAATCCTCCGGATGAATATCAGCCCTTGTATGTACCTGAAGCAAGTCTCATTCCACAAGAACGGACAAGATCCACCCTTAGGGAATAGATCGACCAGACCGTTGGTTATTATTTCCGAAAGCTTTCAACAACCTGGAGCTGCATTGTCCCAAGGCCGGGCCAGGAATCCATCGGTCTTGGCTTGTTGTTGAAAACAGGCCACCCACGTCTGCTATCATGCTAACGGTGCGGACTGCCATACAATTGGTGTACAAGGTGGGACATGAAGCAGGAGAAAAGAATATCAAAAGGCTGATTGGCCTTGAAAAGATGCAGAGCTGCAACCCATGTGGACCGTTGCAAGCCCTTGAACATTTCGACTGGACGGCACGAGCGAATTGCAGAGAAGTACTGGAGAACTTTGAAGTAAGAAAAGCAATTGCGCTGTAACAGTAAAGTTCAGTTGGACCGCAAGACCAACAAGCGTGCGCTATTGAAAAGGAAAAGATTTGATTTATCTTTGTCTCCATACTTGCGTGGCAACGCTGTGCAATTGCAATATTTGATGGTGACTGGAATTGATACCATGACATGGAACCCTTCCAATCTCTCTTCCACATCTCCAGGATGACATTACCCAAGGGAAGACAATCCCTGAGAACCTGAAGTGAAGTGGAGTCAATGCAGAATCAACTGTACACATCCGTTAACCTCCCGGTATGCTTCTTTCTTTTTCTGCAGAAGCAAACAAATCATCAAACTGCAGATCTCCCATTTCTTCCCGTAGATTAATTAGCGTCCCCCTCCCGATGGAATGGAAAGAGGGTTGGCTGACTTCTCGTTGATTCCAAGTTGAAGTTGACGCAACACATCTCATCCTTTACTCTCACGACATACGCTCGTACAGTTCGACCTTAACTCGGCCCAGACTGAGTGTCTAGTACCATGGAAGCCGACCCATATATGATGGATCCGCCGCTGGACCAAGACAGATGGGATGCTGGAAGCAGTGCTCCAACTCAGATTATTCTGGGTGCTTGTCTGTTCACGTTGGCGACAGTCGTTTACGGTCTAAGAATACTGACGAGAGTACGTCTGCAGAAGAATGCTCTTCGTCTCGATGACCGTGAGCTTGTCCCCTTTCTGTTTTTCATGTATTCAATGCTGATGATATTAACTAGTTCTTACCGGCGCTTCGCTGGTGGCATGCTGGGCCTTCTATGCTTGTACAATGGGCAGTAAGTCAACCAACCTTCATAAAACTAAGCATGATATACTTACACGAATAGTGGTGGCTCAGGGCGGTTGTGCTACCAACTTTTGGCAAGTCAAGCAATCTCAGTACGAGACGTTACTCAAGGTATGATCCCCTTTATTAAAAACCTGTATCACAACTAATATTCTCTAGTGGACTATCCCAGTCAACATCTTCTATATGCTCTCGTCCGATCTCGCCAAGATTTCCCTCCTATTCTTCTACCTCCGCCTCTCGCCCGAACGGAACTTTCGAATGATCCTCTACTCATTGATCAGCCTCTTTGGTCTATACGCCCTCATCTATGCAATGATCAGTCTCTTTGGCTGCCAACCAATCAAGGCGTCTTGGGATCTTGCTGCTCAGGCGACAGGAAAGTGCGTGGATAAGTTCGGCTTTTTCCTGGCAGCTTCTGTAGCCAACGTCGTTATGGATCTGATAATACTGCTTCTTCCTTTGCGAATCGTTATCCCTCTTCAAATTCCACGACGACAGAAGATGTCACTTCTTTTTCTGTTCACCACTGGCGGCTTGTAAGTAATTGCTGTTATGATGACTTTCATCGTTACTGACGATTTATCTAGCGTTGTTATTGTTGCCATATACAACTGTGTTCTCACTGTCAAGCTGTTCAGCAGTCTGAACTATACCTGGGGCCTAGCATACGAGCTGTGCTGGATGTACGCGGAATTGACAGGATGTGTCATTTGCGCCTCAGCAAGTTCACTTAAGCCATTCTTCAAACGCATTCTACCGGCTCTGTTCAGCAGTCATGGCGCCAGCTACGGTCCATCAGGTGCAACAGGTGGATCTCACGCCATTGTCAATAGCAGGAGGCAACTCAGCCGCAAGCAGGCGGATGCAATCGAGCTTCAATCCGGAGACGACTCTGAGTCAGGACGAAAGATTGTGGATGATGACGAAACCAAGCTCTGGCCCAAGCCTAAGGAAAGTTTTGACAACAGTAATGGTAACCACAGGGTCTTGGTCTCTGCAACAGTTGATAGTAACGAGATGGGAAGAAGCAGCTCAAGGCTCCAGAGGAGGGGAAACCCAGATGGTATTGAGATCGTTTCGACCACGGAGGTGCTGTACAGTCCCAGATAGCGTTACATCTCTAGGTTCATCGGGCCGGCACTTCTTATATCTGCCATGGTTTGACTAAAACAGGATAGATCTCTACAAAGCGACATTGCCAATGTTCATTATCAAGTAATATTTATAATAAATCCTTCAATTTGATTGGGAATGGTCTATGAACTATTCATTGTAACATTACAGGCCCTTCCAAAAGAAGGTTTCGGGCAGCACAAAGCTTTCTCGAGCAATCTCATCCTTGGGGTTAGAACTTGAGGCAAGGATAATTGTGTAGGTTCCAGCCTCGGCCTTCCACGTGGATGCTTCCTGACACCAGAAAGACAATGAGTACTTATCTAGTGTCAAGTTAACCGTTTTAGCTTCGTCCACATCCAGGTAGACCTTGCTGAACGCCTTCAGCTCCCTTACAGGTCGCTGGAGAGAACTATTGGCGTGGTGGATGTACAGCTGCACAACTTCGGCTCCAGCAAATGGTCCATGGTTCTTGATGTCAACAGTGACTTGCATCTTGTGGTCAACAGAAGACTCAAATTCCTTAGGGACTGTAAGATTCGAGTAGGCAAATTTCGAGTACGACAATCCGTGTCCGAAGTAAAATAGAGGCTCTCGATCAACCATCTCGTAGTACCGGTGACCGATGAAGACTCCTTCGCCGTACATAATATCGTAGTCGGCCTTGGAGAAAGTCAGATAAGCAGGAGTATGCTTGATAGACTTGGGGAATGTCAAAGACAGTCGTCCAGACGGGTTGGCTTTGCCGAAGAGAACATCAGCCATTCCGTGACCGCATTCCTGACCACCAAACCAAGCATGCAAAAGTGTAGAAGCCTGTGACTCCCATGGCATCTCGATGGGGAGGCCCGATTGGGTAATGATGATCTAGAATGGGTGTCAGTGCTCGAGTTCTGCTACGTCAGGGATTAAGGATGGTCAGCTTACAGCATTGGGATTGGCTTGCAAAACAGCCCCGATCAGTTCATCAACTCGACCGGGCAAGTTCAAGTGCTTTCGGTCGCTTCCTTCGTACTCAAAGTCTGAAGAAAGTCCCGTGATGACGATGGGGACATCTACGTTCTTGGCCAGCTCGACAGCGTCCTTGATACCTTGATCCTCATCATAGAGCTCGTAGATACCCACGCGTCCAGTGAGCGTTAGCGCAGTGCCGACACCACCTGACAAGTTCTCGTTGACCTGAATCACTTGAAGGTCGAGAACTTGGCCCTTTTGGAACTCTCCCTCGTAGAATCGTTCCATGGAAAGACGGTTGAAGCATGGAGTTGAGTCCGTCTTGGGCGGTTGACTCGTCCATAGATCAATGACATCCTTGCCATCGATATTCAGTTTGCCCTTGCCAGAAGTGCTAAAACCGAACTTGAGCCGCCCAGATTCTTGGATCGTGTACTTGGCCTGTGCCTTGACGTAGTATTTGGCCGGGATGGTCGAGTGGTAGCTTTCGGGCACGTCAACCAGCTGCTTCTCCGCAATGGTTGAGACGATTGCCTTTGCATCCTCATTTTCCTCAGGGTCCTCCCCGAAAATCTCAACATGCCAACCCTCTGTTTTACCATCTGGTGTTTTTTGACCCTTGATGAGCGGACTAAACCTAAAAGCTATGTCGACATCAGTAAATGGATATGGACTTCAACCTTTAGGTCAAACTTACAGTTGCATCCTGGAGTGTAAGTAATGTTCTCTTCCCCAACTACCTCCTTGATGGCTTCATACGGAGTAATACCATAGTAAGGCTCGACTTCAGCGCTTCCACCGCCACACAGTGAAGGGTTCTTGACATGATCTCCAATAAGTCCGTACTTGAGCTTCTCGGGGTTCTTGATCGGCAACTTTTCCTTTTCGTTCTTCAAAAGTACAATTGATTCCGCAACTAGCTGTCGAATCAAGGCTCGCTGTTCTGGGGTGTCTGACTGAGGTGGCTTTCCAGAAACCTCACCAGCCTTGACTTTGTTGACGAGATTCAAGACATTCTCGACGGACTGATCGACTGTTGCTTTGGAGACCTTGCGAGAGTCTACAGCGATATTGAGACGCTTTCCTCTCCAGTCTGTTGGTCCGGGCATCTCAAGATCTAAACCGGCGTTGATAGCCTCTGATGTGCTGTAAGTGCCGAACCAGTCACTCATAACAAGACCCTTGTATCCCCACTCTTCGCGAAGGATTTCCTTCATCAACAAAGGGTCTTCGCTTACGTGAATGCCGTTGATCTTGTTGTATGAAGTCATAATCGTCCAAGGATCTGAGCCTCTGAGTGCAAGCTGGAATGGAAGCATATGCACCTCTCTGAGAGTCCTCTCCGTCATGATCACGTTATCCTCGATACTGTTGTCAGATTGATCGTGGGCTGCATAATGCTTGACACTCGTTCCGACTCCCTGTTCTTGAACACCATTGATGTAGTGGGCACCCAGAGTACCGCTGAGGAAAGGGTCTTCACCAAAGGCCTCGAAACCACGTCCGATCAAGGGCGAACGCTGAAGGCAGAGTGTCGGTGCCAGCAGCACATGGACGCCTCGGTATTTGGCTTCTTCACCCAGGAGACTACCAATCTTGTGAATCAGTTCAGTGTTGAAGGTTGCGCCCATTCCTGTAGCGGACGGTAACATGGGACTTGGCATCTAGTTGCATGGGTCAATGGGATGTTTTTGTCAACATCACTAATCACTTACGCGTGTGAATGATCGCCGGCCTCGGATTCCGTGAGGTCCATCTGAAGTCTTTCTGTGTTAGATTGATACTTCTCTTTACTGTAGCCATCTTTCGGACTTACAATAAGACCTGGAATACCATGACGTTCAAGGCCAGTCATGCGAAACGAGCCTTGGCCAGCAAGGAGTTCCACTTTCTCACTGAGAGTGAGTTGGCTCAAAAGAGCTTTGACATCTACGAAGTCTTTGTCGGCCATTGTTTCTGATGTCTGCTGTTTCCAAATACAGAACGCTGAGGATTACCTGTTGAAGCCCACGCGGTATATAAAATACCCAAAAGCTGGGTCGCTTACCATTCCCTGGTTGTTTTAGCCGTCGGCATTTCGGGCCGCTAGGGTCTTCTCCATGTTGTATGCGGGGATCAAAGGGCGACTCTCAACCTGACAAGCTTGGCATTCACGATGATCGAACTAATTCCTGCTTATGCTTATTTGCGCGGATACTCCGCCTCGTTTGAGTGACATCGTGAAATCTGACAAAGCAGCAGGGTTCACGCATTTTGAGAGTACACATAAACCATCCCACTATTAACACAGTATAGACCTTGTACTATGGAAATCTCTGTATAATAGCTCATGTCATTCAACAGAGTCTAGGCGTGGGATGTTCGAAACTATCAAGAGTCGGCAATTGTCTCCGACTACACAGGCTTCTGTCCAAGAACGACCTTGGTAAAGAAAACTGCTCCTTGCTCCCTGACTTCTTTCTCAAACCTAGCCGCCAAACCATCAAACACGGATTCAGGAACATCAGCTCCGAGGCCTAGTTGTGTTAGGAAAATAGCGACTGAACTAGATGGCTGCTTACCCTTTGCACCCTGGATTAAACTAGGGATAGTCAGAAGAAAAGGCCGCAGCGACATTTCGGCAGCCTCCTCGTCGCCCAAGAGCTTACCCATTGGCAACTCAACAGTTTCTGTACTGACATGACGGAGCCCTGCAATCCCAAAGGCCCCCGGAAGTTTGTTAATAAGATCAGGCACCATCCCCATGGCTTTGAACACGCCCAAGAACAGAGCGCAGACTTCCTTGAAGGCTGGACCTACGTTTGGCTTATCCTGCACATCAAGGTCCATCTCATGGACTTGTAGCCATCCTCCTGGTGCAAGTGTGGCTTGGGGTTGACTGTTAGCCAGAGCCTAAATCTTCAGATGAATGGCAGAGAACTTACAGGCGAGGTGTTCAACTGTCTTTTGGTATCCCACCTTGGAAGCACCCGGAATGACAAATCTGACATGTGTCACATCAAAGGCTCCAGTGAGCTCTTGTCGAGGTGGCTCGCAAAGATCATAACCCTCATATCTCAAACCTTCCTTGGAAGGCGGCAGAAATGTCTCGACGACATCTATTCCAACGAGTTGTGCAGATGGAGATACTTGCTTCCTCAAGTCACGAAGTAAGGTTCCTAATAGGTTAGTTGGGTATCTAGATAGAGGTCTTCAAGTCTCACCATCAGCACATCCGACGTCAAGGACTCTGAGTCCTTCTTGTTCTAACGGCACAGGTGCGAAGATAATCTTGTTGTCGATGCATCTTTGAACCCAGGCATATTGTTTCTGGAGACGTTCTACCTCACTTTTAATCTCCCAAGGATATTCGAAATCGTTCTCGGAGGACATTGCAGAAATGAAGGTTCAGGGTATTTATGGTTGAGTAGTAGAAGTTGAGATAAGGATGAGAGTTGACTGACTTCACTGTTTCTATGTTGAAGACACATATATACCACAGTAAACCCTTGTATCCAGGCAAATAAAGAGTCCACAGAGGTTGGATGAGTTATGTATCCGGCGTTGAGAAATGTGTCCGATTACTACAAAAGTCTCCATTAGACCTCGACTCCATAGAATCCCTGTTTAGTGCTTATCACTCAGCTTACTGACGAGGCTGTGATATTTTGTTTCTTTCTTTTCGCTTATTCCGGTCCCATCTGGGTCCATGGGAGGACATGAATGATCAGGCCTCCAGTGACAGGAAAGGTCTGTACCCCGTCTAGATTTCCCAGCACCCATTGATGCATCTAGATAAATTAATCCTCTTAGTATATGAGTATGCTCGTTTTCAGCGGGCGGGCATCGCTGCACTATGGACACACAAAGAAGGACCACAAGTAGGTATAAAACGATGTAAAAGAATAAAGATTACATAACACCTAATCAGCTATCAATATGCTTCCTAGAACAAGTGGTGCCACACACGCTTCCACGCAGGGCCATTAGCAAGCTGCTGACGATAAGCATTGATGGCATCCCAATCATGCTCTCGGCGACCAGTGTCCAGGTCAATCTCACTGATCTTCCTCCAGCCCTCTCTCTTCCAGATATATCCGATGATGTAGAACAATATAACGACAGGCATGGCCAGATAGGACTGGAAGAAACCCTCTGCCGTACCAATCGATCCATCAATATTGGTTATGGCGGTATAAAACTGCGCGATAAGAACGATAACAATGATAGCCAGTCCAAGCCAGGATCCCCAAACGCCAAAGACGTGCTGAAATGGAATTTCGTCAAGAGTGTGCCCATGGTATTTCCAGGCGGATCGGAAGCGAATATGGCACAGGCAGATAGAACCCCAGGTGAACAAAGCAGCCAAACCTGAGAGGGCCTGTAGCCAGATGAAAACAGTGGTACCTTCACCATCGACACTGATGTAACCGAGAGCTCCAATGGCGATGATGGAGACAACAGCGGGAAGAGGTCGTCCAGACTTATCAATAAAGGAGAAGAACTTAGGAGCGTAGCCTTGTTGCGCCAAAGCCACCAGGGTTCGGCTACCACCGTAAACACACGAAACACCGATGGACAGGACGGAAACAAGGATGATGACGTTCATGAAGGAGTCGTATCCCTTCAGTCCAGCGTTAGACGCGGCGATAACGAAAGGAGAGGCGCTAGGGTTGTTGTTTCCGGCGTTGAGGAGTCTCTCATCGGTTGAAGACACGAGGAAGCCAACAAGGAGGAGACCAACGACGTAAAAGAGGGTGATTCGCCAGAAGACCTGCTTGATGGCACCTGGGAGGGCCTTGGCTGGGTTCTTGGCTTCAGCAGCAGCGAGACCGACTAGTTCTGTTCCACTGAAGGAGAAAGCTGCAGTGACGAAGACACCTGATCAATGTTAGACAATCGAAAATAAGAGGGAGTTTCAATCTGGATGACTTACCGCAGAATCCCCTGAAGCCATGCTGGAAAGCACCTGGGTTATGCCAAAGACGTGCACCCCAGTACTCATCGTAGATGCCATTAGATGGGCCTCCACCACAGACGAGAACGACAGCGACGATCATGAAGATGACTGTAGCGGAGAGCTTGAGGAGAGCGGCCCAGAATTCTTCCTCAGCATATCCAAGAGTTCCAAAGATGTTGACGATAATAATGACGGCGAGGAAAACCTGTATTTTGTAAGCAATTGCTTTCTTGCCGGTTTCAATATGGACGGCGTTCACTTACGCTAACCCAGATGGCTACACTGGTATCTGGTGCCCAATACTGGATGACGGTACCACACACTGTCAGTTCGAGAGGAAGAACAAAAGCCCATTGCATGACATAATTCCAACCCATGGCGAAACCCCAGGAGGGATCCACGAATCGGTTAGCATAACTGATGAAGATGTTAGTATTGTGAGTGATAAAAAGCTGGAATAGGTACTGACGTATAGAAACCACCAGAGACTGGGTACATGACGGCAAGTTCACCAAGCGCGTAGACGACATTGAAGATCATGACTCCCATGATCAAAAAGCCAATAGTCAACGAGCCAGGACCTCCAGTCTGAAGTGCACCACCACTACCAACGAAGAAACCGGCACCAATACTGCAAGATTGTCAGCAAATCACATCACGGTGTGTCACTTTAATTGTGCCTCAGGCGGTAATAAACCGGTGTTGCACAATGACGACAGAAAGCGAGGGGGGAGGAGAACTAACCTGCCACCGATAGCAATCATGTTGAGATGGCGGGGTTTCATATCTCGCGAGAGCTCAACGGTGCCCTTGGCGTAATCATCATGAGCCTTGAAAGACTCAATGGTGAGGCCATTTCGCAATGCCCATGAACCCTTGGGTGTCTGAATGGGCTCTGTGGTGCCATGCTTCTCGTCATATCGTGGTGAGCCATCGTGGGCGTCAAAGGCTTCTGTCTTGGGGTTGATTTCAGAAGCCATGGTGAGAAGAAGTGATCTTCAGACAAAAGATTATGTAAGTTTGTCTGACAATCCAATCGAGATGTGATGAACAGTGAGTGGGAGGGAAAGGACAGCGCGGATCACACGGCAGGTATAAGGTATGTATATATATGGACTACGGACATAAGATTAATTTACTCGTCTCAAAATGGAAAGTAACCATCGGACAATGCTTACATGGGGATCTAAATGAAATGCGGAAGGTGGTTGATGGAAAGGGGATGCAAGAGATACGTAACATGAGGGATTGTTTTGGTGATGGTTTCGGGACCACCTCTACTGTTACGGATAAAGCGGCACTTTTTCCTCAGCTGGGGCAAATTCGAGGCACCAAACAGGGAGCTGTCAGCCCGCCTGTTGGCTTGTTTGGCCCGCATGCTTTATCGATGTTAGGTGCTGAAGCTGAACCAATAGCTGCGGGATATTGAGGTTTAGCTTGTAGTTTGTTTCTTAACATTTCATCGGCTCCGAAGACGTTTTTCAGATCAATCCTGCTTACGGACCAAGAGTACCAAGTAAAATTGCACTGAAACATTGTGTCTGTACGACGAAAACGAGGTGCAAATCCACATTGAGATAATAGAGTGACCGATTTAAATTCGCCCGTAATCCGGGGTAAAGTGGCATCTTTTGAGCAATCTATTTGTCATAGATTCAAGTTTACCCCAGAATATCCTTGAACCTGCTTTCTTGATTTAATGGCGTATCGGTTGGATCATTGGGCGCTCCCCTCGTCGCAAAGCCGAGCTAGCCGGTCCGTCTTATCAAACCCGCCGATCATGCTACTAAGAGCATGTTTAATGACCGAAATGGTCAGTTTGATTGGATGCAGCGGAAGGATTCTTTATCTTGGGATGCTCTGATACGGGAAGGGATCGGTTACGCTGTGGTACGATCTGGGAGCGTACAGCAAGACCGAGGGCCTTTTTTGTGGGAGGAATGCAATCACCGTTAGAGTTTTGATCCAGTTGTCGTAAAGCGAGTCAGTGCGTATCTCTATTGACAAGGTGGATTCATGCAGATAATGTTTGTTTTGATGAAGCGAGACTGATCAAGATACTGAGGATCATCCACGTCGTTGGAGATGTTTAAACTTGGAGCCGCAATTTGATCTCTTGGCAACGTTGACAGCTTGGCGCCCGCGATTTATCATCTTGGCATTGCGACCGGGAATAAATGACGTACTAACCTCTGACGCGTATCACCTTTGTATCAATTAGGAAGCTGTTCAAAGCGAACCAACTAACGCGTGTCAGCTTTTACGATTGAAACCTTTACACACCAAGTCCAGGTCCCTAGACAAGTCCCTAGACTACCCTAAATCAGTCGAGTTTCACTGCAATCTCCACTGTACTCTTTGACTCTTCAGTCATATCCTGCTCTGCTGTCAGTGTCAGTGTCAATGTCAATGTCAAGCCATTTCTTTCTTGTGCAACCTTCAGCGACACATTGAAACGGTAAAATGACGCAAACAAACGCTGTTCATGTCCCTGGCTTGCATTAGTTGACCACCCTCCCGATGGTCGCGTGAGTGCATCCTCTTCAACGGCCAGACAACCTGCTTAAGCGAGTAATGACGTAGGCGATCTTTGCCGATCATCAACGATGGCTCACTAACAGAGAAAGCCATTGTAACCACTGATACAAGCTTCATCTGTTAGAGTACTATCGCATCTCACTTGCTTTCCGTCATGGCGGAATCAATGTCACCATCTCACCATCACCCATTCCATCGTCGATTCATGTCAACAATTTTAGCTTAAATTAATGCTTAAATCTGGGCTCTCAAGGATCATGCCAATCATTCCTGGTACCTCACCCTTCTTCCACCACCTTTAGAACTGCCTTTTCCGCAGACAACTTCCCATCTTTGCTGAGTCCAAAAGCTTCAATAACATTGTCCAACGTTCCCACTTCTCTAATAGGGTTCGGTTCCAGGTCTCCTTTCTCCAGCATGTGAGTGACCAACTGTAAATAATGTTCCCAAGCACGTTTGTCGTCTGGTGTTGCAGCGCCGGCGTTGTCGAACATGGCGTAGTCGCTACCGAGTGCCCTCCCAAAAACAGTAAAGGCCATCAGTGATTCCGCTTTGACGTGTGGGTTGATGTCTTTAATCGAAGACTTATTGACAGGAGATAGCGCTATCAGACAAGCTCCATCGCCTCGCATTAGAGTATTAGCTATCTTCTCTGAAGAGGTTCCGTCTGCGATAATGTCGAGAGCGTATTGCAATGTGCCACCAGTGATATCTCTGACGCGGTCAACCCAGTCTTCATCATGGTAGTCAAGAGTGATATCTGCCCCCAGTCTCTTGAGAAGATCACGATTCTTGGTTGAGGCGATTGCAATCACCCGGAGGCCGATAAGTCTCCCAAGTTGAACAGCATACAAACCAACGCTTGTCGAAGCTCCATAAACAAGGAAGTCAAGTTGCCTCCCCTTGGGCTGGTAGGGCTCCGGAAGCCTCATGCGTTGGAAAATTGCCTGCGTAGCAGTTGCGAAAGCAAGCGA
Source organism: Fusarium graminearum PH-1 (assembly GCF_000240135.3). Taxonomy (NCBI): domain Eukaryota; kingdom Fungi; phylum Ascomycota; class Sordariomycetes; order Hypocreales; family Nectriaceae; genus Fusarium; species Fusarium graminearum. Next base: position 6,972,624 of record NC_026475.1, on the reverse strand, counting down.
GATAGTCGCTCCCTGCTGCAAGCTGATATTGTCTGGTATGGCAAACACGAGAGCTGCTTCAATGCTGATAAACTCAGCGAAAGAACCAATTCCTTCGTAAGTTGCCCCGTGAACCCAGCCACCAACTCGTTGTCCTTTCTGCCATTTTGATCCGTTTGGCTCTTCGACAGTCCCAGCAAAGTCACAGCCAACGATGAGTCCTGATGATTCAGTGCCATCCAGAACGTCACCTTGGACGAGCTTCCAGTCTCCGGGATTCAGAGCAGCATAGTGTACCTTGACGAGGATTTCGTTGCTGCTTGGAACTGGACGAGGAACATTTTGGATTGATCCGCTGCCTTTCCCGTCCGTCACAAAAGCTCGCATGGTAGATTTTTAAATATGTATGACAATTAGATCTAGATGTTGGTGTTTTCAAATGGCAAGAGAATACCAGGCATCAAATTGAAGGTTCGAGGTTAAATCGTGTCAATACACAAGACGCAGTGTATTATTCAGCTGCGTTGAGAATAACGTTATGTGCTCTCGTCTGTGACAAATCCGTTCTTCGGAATGATGCATCCACCTATTATGTTTCGTTCAAAGGGATTTGAAACGTTAGCGAGGATTGTGATCCTTGTATACTTAAAAGGTCCATATAACACTGTGATAATGCTAAGAGAAGACAGTAAATGTGGATATCACTTGTCAACTAGAGAAACACAGAGGTGATTGTAAAGTATTGTTCATTAACATCTATTAAACATCATCGCTCGTTATGCAAAGTGAGCTGCCTGTCTATACAAGACTTTTCCCGACTCAATGGCATCTTGCTTGCGCCACAGGAAATCCTAGCATCACCCGAATCCTTCCCAGTCGCAAAGAAAACAAAACATTTCAAGACATGAAAGAGTAAATCGTAAAGAGTCATAATCTACAGACGAGCAGAGAAGCTTGCCTGGGCGGTCTGTCCATAAGCGCTCTTCTCAGGTTGATAGAAGGGAAGAGATGTGACAGTAGCCTTGATGCGCTTTCCAAAGTACTCGATCTCAACCTTGTCGCCCTCGATGACCTCCTTGGGTAGATATGCGTAGGCAATGGGCTTGCGGATGCTGTAGCCGAATGCTGCGCTGGTCACGTAGCCAACTGCTCGGCCCTTGACGAACACAGGTTCCTTGCCGAGAACTACTGACTTGCCATCGTCGACTGTAAGACCGCGGATGCGTCGGGACACCTTCTCACTTGATCGGCCCTTCAGAGCGTTGTAACCAACGTAGCCGTCCTTTCCAGGATGAAGAGCGAACTCCAGACCAGCCTCGTAGGGATCATACTCTTGGGTCATGTCAGAACCCCATGATCGGAAGCCCTTCTCGATGCGAAGAGCATTGAAGGCGCTTCGACCAGCAGCGATGACTCCGTAGGGAAGGCCACCCTGCCACAAAGCATCCCAGAGTCGGAGACCGTTGTCGGCAGTGGTGTAGATCTCGAAACCCTCCTCGCCAATGTATGAGAAGTGCGTAGCGATAGCGGGGATACCAGAGACCTCGATCTTCTTGGTAGTAAGGTAAGGGAAAGCTCGGTCAGTGAAGTTATCCTTGCTGACGAGCTTCATCAGGTCCTTAGCCAAGGGACCCCAGACACCGACGCTGGCAAGGCCACCGGTGATGTCGCGGACGTGGACGGCTCTGTGAGGGCTGGCCTTGGTCTGAACCTTGGCTTCACGGGTGAAGTAGTGAAGATCGACAGGGCCGTTGACACCAAGATGGAAGAGGTCCTCACCCAATCTGGCAACGAAGATGTCACTCCTGATACCGCCGTGGTTGTCGAGGAGAAGTGTGAATGTCACCTTGCCAACCTCACCTGCAACGTTACCAGTTGTCAAGCGCTGCAGCAACTCAGCAGCACCAGGGCCAGCAATCTCTAGTCGTCGAATAGGAGTCTGATCGTACAAGGCAACACCAGTACGTGTCTTCCAGGCCTCAACAGCAGTGATGGGCGAGTAGAATTGTGAAGACCAAGCATCTCGCTCAACAGGCTTCCAAGCCTCAGGCAAGTCCTTGAGGAGCTTCTCGTTAGCCTCAAAGTAGTGAGGGCGCTCCCAGCCACCAGCCTCGAGGAAAAAGGCGCCAAGTTGCTGTTGACGCTGATGGAAGGGGCTGACGCGGAGGTTTCGAGGGGACTCCTTCGGCTGAAGAGGGTGGAGGATGTCGTAGACCTCGACGAACTGCTGGGAACCAGTCTCAACCACGTAGGCGGGGGAAAGCTGAACTTGCTCAAATCGAGACAGCTCACACTCGGATAGATCAATCTCGGCTCGGCCTGTGGTAAGAAGTTCGGCCATGGCGCGGCCGACACCAGCAGATTGTGTAACCCAGACAGCCTCGGCGACATAGAAGTTATCGAAGTTGGGGGCCTGGCCAACAAGAGGGCCACCATCGGGGGTGAAAGACATGATACCGTTGAAACCGTGGTCGATCTTTGTCTCGCGGAGAGCAGGGAGGATCTCCTGCGACAGCTTCCAGCCAGGTTCGAAATCCTTGGGAGTGAACTTCAAGCTGGAAGGCATGTTCTTGTAATCGATATCCTTGGGTGTCTCGCCCAGCGAGGCTGCGACAACTGGCATGGGACGATGGCCGTAATATCCAATACCGTAGTGGTCGCCATGCTCACGGTAGTAAAGATCCTGATCTTGATGTCGGAGAATAGGGAGTCGAGCACCGTTGGGCTCTTCGTTCTTGCCCTTCTGGCTGGGAACTGATGTTGTGTGGGCGTACTGATGTGCCATGGGAGTCAGGGGGATAGGAAGGCCAACCATGGCTCCGACCTCAACACCCCAGAGTCCAGCACATGAGATGACAATATCGGCCTCAAATTTGCCGTTCTTTGTGTTGACGGAAGAAACATGACCGTCGTGGTGGTCGATAGATGTGACCAATGTTGACTCGTGGTACTTGACGCCCGCTGCTTGCGTTCGTGCAATAAGTTTTGCTTGAGCATCGCGAGCGAGGGCTAGACCATCAGTAGGAATGTGAAGTCCACCAAGGACCTTGGACTTGTCCAACAAAGGATAAATCTCGAGACACTTCTCAGGGCTGATGAGGTTGGCCTCGACGCCCCAAGAGTAAGCGTATCCTCTTTTTCTCTTGAGCTCCTCCAGTCGTGCAGGTGTGGTAGCAATCTCTAAGCCACCAACCTGGTTGAAGGAGCCTAGTGACATGAGCTTCTCGACTGTGTAAGTGGCCATCTTTGTGAGGGTCTTTGATGTGTTTGTCTGGAATACCAGGCCCGGAGCGTGAGATGTTGAGCCACCAGGCATGGCTAGAGGTCCTTGCTCGAGGACCGTGATATCAGTCCATCCTCTTTGGACCAACTCATCAGCAACGTTGACGCCGACGATTCCGGCGCCGATGATGAGAACGCGCGGTGAAGGTGCCATTTTTTGTCTCGTCTCTTTTGTGTATTAAAGAAGATCAGAGGAGTGTAGAGGCAAGCAACTGAAGAGAGAGATGAGAGATGAGAGATGGGTTTCAAACACAATGGCTTCTATTGGCAAAGGTTCTAGTCTCGTTATATCTTTTCCATGAACCGTCCACGACTCCGCACTCTTACTCCTCCGCACCGTGTTCGCATCCCGATCATCAAGTCAAACTATCTCCGTCCTATGTCATGGTTACGATAAGGCAACTAACATGAGAGTCTCCGGTTGCGGGAGCGCTCACGTGATCGGGCGTTGAGACAAGTTGCGCCGTGATGGAAGGGCGTGTGGATATCACGAACCCGGGCGCTTGCAGTGCCATGTACGCTGTAATGCGGGGAGATAACAAACAGCAGAGCAAAGGCGAAACTAAAAAAATCTAGAATGCCAAAGTTGGGTATTATCGACCGGGCTTCAAGTGCCGACAACGAGTCGAGTTCCACCCCAGGAGTCCGTGCCGCGATGATAGGACACGCGTGATAACGCAGCGGGTTACGACTATACACGCGGCTTTGCAGCGAACAGAAACAACATTGAGGGTTCTGATATGCAAAACGGCCGCTATCGCTATGCAGCGAAGCGCCCAATGCTTGTATCCTAGTGCAGGACGCTCGGTTGGGGATGTTACAACACATTGCAAAATGGCTGGGACACGGATGAATCAGCTGGACACGACAGTTGTCAGGGTAGACCATGCCCTTGCAAGCTCCCTTCAAAACACCGTAAATTACTGGTCATGGGACCTTTTGCGGCAGAGTCACATTTCACGATGCCTTCATTTAGGCCTTTTTCTAGGGATCTTTTTTCCCCCTTGTGATTGGGGCCTAGGTAGATTTAGATTCCCTCCCTTGTAAGCTCTAGCCACGAATTGATCGTGAAGGGTCTTATGCTAGATAAATCGTATTGGGACGGTGATGATTGGATTGTGATTGACCGTTTGGTTCGCATGGTGTTTGCTGTCAATCAGATGCCTGTCGTTCTTTCACCCCCATTCTCTTTGGGGTCCTTGTCAAAGATTAGCCCAAACAAGGTGTGGCATCCAATTGATCTGTGTATGGGGAATTAACCGGCAATACAGACGATACCCTTCTTTTTCACGTTGCAGGTGATCAACGAAAAGTCAATTTGTGAATGTGGTTGATATGTTGGAGTCTTCGGTTCTTCGTTGCCGTACGACTCTAACCAAATGTCATCCCGCGGGAGAGGCAAAGTTAAATTCCAGTAGTAGCAGGCCAATTGACTCTATTTTTATGCCAAGAGGCGGAATACTTTTGAGTTTGCTAGAGTTCGGCCGAGCCTGCAGTCGGGAGAACCGAGCAACGTCTAGAACAGCCAGCAGATGTGTGAATTGCTCAAAATGGCATCGTGAATGGCTTCACATGGATAGCTGCTGTATCTAGCCTACGGCATGTCGTGGCACCCTACTGCACGATGTACAACGCATGCACTCTGTCTATCTTGGGGTGTTTTTGCTGTGGAGCGGTGAGGGTCAAGACAACTCAGGACCCCCAGGAACAGAAACAAAAAGATGGGATGGCAGGGTTTGTCTCACCGGGGAGAACAAGGTGAACGGCTCACGAGGTTACCAATAAGAAGGTAATAGAAAAATCTAGACAGCCCAGCTGACCCGCCCCTTGCAAGCCAACCGCCTAATATTGCCAAGTCAATTTCTCAGCCTCTATTCTACTCAACCCCTCCCTGAGACGCTCTCTCGGTCTTCAGAACTAGGGGTACCCAGTTTTCCCCGGAAAATCAGAAGAAAACACTTGACACATAGATTATGAATACCTACTAGCTTCGTGTTTACCCCAGATTGGAATTACGAACTGGTCTCCGCCTCCGCTTGGTCCGAGTTTGACATGACACATAAAAACCCAAACATGTTCAAGTCAAAGTTGGGGGAGGGGAATGAACGCTTATGTAGGTGATACACTGCTGCAGTGTATGTAGAGTACAGTAGGTAGCTACCGTACAGACACGACTCATCTGGGCTAGGGATGGACACATTGTGCATGTCTAGCGCCAATCTCCATCTCTGTCTCCCATCTCTTACAAACATTCTTGTCTCTTCCCTTCCCCGCATAACACTACACTTTTTCACTGTATTTCCAACGTTACAGGGGACTGTTTACCCCAAAAAAGACCTAAACCAACTAAAAACGCCTCACTTTCTCGCTAAACCAAGACCAAATAAGTCGACTCCTCCCCCGGTTTCGGATACCCCGGTCCCCCCTCTCCTCTCCTCTCCTCCCCTCCCTCCTCTCTATATCGAGATGTTCATCGGAGAGCAGGGGCCAATCGTCCACAAGTCTTTGTTCTCTGTTTTCCGTTTTCCGGGCAAGGAAATAACGCTCCGCAATGATGACTCTCTTGGGGTTGAACAAAGACGCACCTCGTTGTCATGGTGGAGAGTGTACGCCCTGCTTCAGTGCAAGTCCCCAGTGAAATACTTGGTAATATTTGGAGAGTCAGTGGCCCATGACATGTATTCGGTCACTAAATAGGACATTGCAAGTCTTGTCATGCATGGAATAGCGAGAGAAGTATTGAGGAGGAATGAATCCCAGTTCTGTCCCTGGTCTTCTTTTCTTTTCCAAAACGCCCAACTAAGTAAACCAATATTTCTCTAAGCCTGTACAGTATTCTGTTGTGATCCGCTAATAACAATTACCCCATTCTCTTGGCTTCAATGACCTTGGAAGAATGTCCCAAATCCACTACTCCTAAAAGTGATTAAACATGATATTACTAAAATTTTCGCCCTCCCACCAAGCGGGCCCTCGGTTGCTTTCGCTCATGGGAGGTTGCGGGTCGTCGCAGCCCATATCAGCGATGTTAACAAACTGGGAAGAGTCTGCGTAAAGCCAAGGTGTTGTGCACAGCGTCAGGCTGTCCTCAACGGGAATTTCATCATAGACTGTGTCGCGCGCCGAGTCTGGGCCCTGCGACGAAGATAGAGGGGCCGCCTTGTATGACAGTGTAGGAGCCTCTTGACCTCCATCAGCTGTGTTGATGGAAATCTCGGGAGCGCTAGCGACGATGATTTCCAAGGTGACGTTCTCGTTGTCCCCTTCGTGCATTGAGTTTGGCACCAGTGATTGGTTGAGCAGTCCAGCTGTTGGAAGCTCGTGAGAGTCGGCCACTGTGTTAAACTGAAGGATCTTCCACATGAGGGGAACGCTAAGGTAGATCTTGGAGGGCATCCAGTCTTCCACCTCCATGCTCTCAGATGTTCCCGCGGCAATACGCGTCATCTTGTCAAGGTTGCGATCCTGAGAATTGTTAGTTCAAGTTCGTAAAGTCAATTGAAGGATATAAAAAAAAATACATACCAATGCTCTGCAAGCGGCTGAAGTAGGCAAAAAGTTCTTGAGGAACCGCCTGCACTTGGCAAAGTCGGCGTTGGACTTGTGCTTTAGCCTAGTCGCAGCCGCGCAACAGTAGTACAGGTGCACCGTCGCCGCAATAGCAGCCACATGCCCAAAGAAAGGATCTGCAAGGGGCACTTGTTTGTCGACTACCATGTCGATCATTCGAACGATCCAAGTAGAATGCAAAAGTGCGAGCTCGGAAGATCGTCTCCAAAAGGTGTTGGGGATGCCAAGGTTGGGATTGTGCTGCGCTCCGACGATGTAGAGGAATGGATGGTTGAGGACGGTGGGAATAACGTGGTATGTGAATTGCTCCTTGAGCCAGGGCGCCCAGTAGTCGCGATGCACCTTCAAGTCTTCAACTTTGCGCTCGTAAAACTTGACCGTGTCGTAGCGATGGCACATGGGTATCCTGTTTTCCGTCTCCATAAAGTCGGCGAGGACCTTTGCATACATCGAGTCATGTCGCCAGGGCTCTTTAATGTTGTTGTGGGCACAATCGGAAACATATTTTCGGACTTGACTCCAGACCCAGCCAAGATGAACGCTGGTGTTCCAGATACCGGGTTCATTTGGGTGGTGGCAGCCGAGGTCATCTCGAGGTAGAGTGGGAGCTCTGGGATCGTGCTCTGGTTGATGGCCTCTTGTTGTAGAGTAGGCGGGTCTCCAGATCTCTGTCGGGACGCTCAAAAGACCTTCTTGGCGACCATAAGATTGCTCAAGCATTTGCAGACTCCAGAACAGTCGCTTTTTGCGCTCTATCATGGGGTCTCCAACGGCGTAGAAGGACTCTACGTCGAGCATTGCGGAGCGACATAGTTGATGAGCAAGACCAAGGTGAAATTGACCAAGATGCACGTTTCCATCTACTGGGTGTTAGCTACTGTGGCAGATACAAGGTAAAAATGGGTGACGTACCAATGAATGACGAGTAAGAGAGCAAACAAAGACTCTCAAGCGTCGCCAGATCTACACTGCCATTTGCGATGCGCAGCATAATAAGGCTCTTTGCATTGTTTGCGTACAACTTTGCCTGATCAGCATTCTCGGAAAAGCGCAAAGTCAGAGCAAGAATACTGCAGGCGAGCTCATCGTGCATCGAGGCAAAGTCGCTGACCTCGTCTCTCTCGAAGCACCATATCGGCTGTCGGTGGCAATACTCAAAGTATAGCGCAACGCCAGCAGCGATGTCGGACACACTGGGTCGCAGCGACGAGTTTTCGCATTCGGACTTGACCGAGGGATGGCTCGTGGGATAACTTGGTTCGCGCGTGTTTTGGAGGCCAGAGTATGACTTTTCTGAAGTGTCTGTTGTTTCTTGAGGGGATTCGAGTTGTGATTGTTGACGTTGGTGTTGATGTTGGTTGTGGTTGATCTGTTGTTGTTTTTGTGATGTAGACCTGTAAATTACAGGGCATTAGCCACTGAAGTATAGGGAGTAAGGGTAGAGAACAAAGGTTAGCACATACAGATTACCGTTGAGTAAAAAGTCAAGCTTCTCTTCCAAATGCGCCAATCTCTCCTCCTAATGATAAATTCATCGTTAAGGTGCGTCCCATTTTGTTGTGTGCAAAGCATGCACAACGTACCGAAGGGCCGCTCTGAGAGGGCCTAATAGCTGGGGGATAAGAGCAAGACTGTTTGAGGCGGACACAGCTTGAGCATTGTGGTTTCTCGCCAGGGCAACGAGTCTTTTTGCGCCTGATTGTGTTAGTAACTAAGACAATCATCTCAGGTGAGTCGCCATCTTTTTTACCTGCAAGTCAAACAGGCGTGATGCGATCTTCTTCGACCGCGGGTGCTGGTAGTAGTAGGATGGCCAGTGGTAGTGTTCTCCTCTCCAGGAGACATTGATGACCGTGACATGTTTGTGCAAGTATGAGGGAAGTCAAGAGACAAGAAAGAGGAGGAGGATGATCAAAGACAATATCCCAACTGCCACAGACACAGTCACACTAACAAATAAGATAAAAAAGTGTAAGAGGCGTTGGAATGATGAACTGGTGAACCTTGTTCAGGGGCCCGCTTCCACTAAATACTTTGGACTCTATAGACCTAGCTAGACTGACAAACCCCGCACCGTCTACTGGTTCTTGTTACTGTAACGATAGCGCGGGGTTTTAGTTAGTATTACAGTGCAGGTCAGTCCTTCAGAGTCTACGAACTAAGACGGTTGGTGCTAACATGCAGTGCCGTACTTGGGTAGGTACCTATAGACAAGGGTCAGGGACAGAGGTGAGAGGTGAGAGAGGTGAGGCCGCAGGGGGCGTGTATTGTCTATAGATGGTGTCCAGTTAATCTGGTCCCGAACAAAAACGAGGCCCACCAAAGAGAAGCAGCACAGAACCTGCAATGCCTTTCCATCCGTTCCGCACACGGCATCGCATTGCATAGCATAACATTACTTTCTTTACTGTACTCTGTACTGTTGAATGGATCAACGGCAAACCCTGAAACGTGTCGTACACACAAAAAAAGAGGCGCGTCTTTCACAAGGTTATAGGTAGGCCTCGCTACAGACATCGCTACCAGTTATCAGTTGACAACGTTTTACTTTATGGCTGCACTCTATCCAACGACTCATGACCAAAACCACCCCAGCACAAAGACAAATAAATTCTCTTCTCACCGTAGAATTACCTATCTATCAACACCTAGCAAGCAAATGTGTATCTGTATCCGTATCCATATCCCAATATCGCCTTATCTGCTAACCATTGGATCGGTCGCATTACATTCGCATTGACAATATTTTATTCCCTCCCCCCTTGTTCCTGATCCGCCCACCCTTCTACCAAAGCTTCCAGAAATAACTCGTCTCTCTCACCGAGACCACACCTTCCAAGCCTTCTTTTCCCATGTCACCATGACATTTAACTTTGGTCCGCCGATCACCGGAGATCCATCGGGTAGACAAGAGATAACGCAAAGAGACCCAAGTTGCAAAGATGATCTACCAAGAACAAGGCATAGGCAAGGGTGCTAGATAAGAAGTGGAGATGAGGAGAACCCGACGGGCAAGGATGCACTACAGAGATAAACTACGTAACTAAACTTTTAGTCTGACTCCGACAACGCAGAGTAACAGTTCACAATAACAACAGCAGCGAAGACGGATGCGTTCATCCATCTCTTGGCAAAAGAGACCAAGGCTGTGTACTCCAAACCGGGAAAACTCATGCAAGGTGAGGCAATTTGGAGATTATACTGTGTAATAGTAAAAGAGAAATCTTCAATTCGTTCATTATGGTTCATCATTATGGCTTAAAACGCCCAATCATACTGCTATGATCTAATCCCTGGCAGCAGTGTGCCATTCCTTGTCACTTCCCCGCAGCTTCAGTTCCCCTCAGAGAATACAACCTTCCTCCAACGGTTACCGCGATGCATCATTCTTCATTCCATGCCTTCTTCTCCCGGTCTTCCATGCCATGCTATGCTATGCTACTATACTCTATTTTGATCTCTTGGCTTTGCTTCGCCCTTACAGCCTGGCCGCAGGATCCAGCAGATCCTTTAACTCCGAATTGGGGTACTCGCAGTTGAAGGCTCCATCCGGGCGCTCCCTGTCCCAAGCCCACTTCTCCTTGAGCTCGGGCTCTAGCTTGTCTTCCAGCATCTGCACCACGTACTTGCCCAGCACTGGGAAGAACTTGTACCCATGGAACGAGCCGCATGTGGCTACGTAGAGACCCTTGGCGCCTGCGTGCGGAGAGATGATGAAGTCCCCACTGGAAGTGAAGGCGTCCCTGTTTCAGTGCGTTAGCCTTGTCGTCAGTGCGGGGAGTTTGTGAGATGCTACATACCAGCAGATACGGTGGTGCTCGTACTTCCAGTGCGCTCCCTTGCTGCCAAAGAACAGACGGTTTTGCGTGTCAATGTCCTCTTTGAGGCTGTTGGGTACCTTCCATTGTGCGTAGTCCTTCTCGTCAGGTGGCGCAGAGACATAGCGCCCTGGCAGCACTTGACGGGTGTTGCTGAAGATGTTCTTACCCCACCACTTAATCTCACGATCCTTTGTGGGTGGCAAGCTTCCAATGAATGGGGACTCTGTCACTGGTGTTAGCTACTTCTTTACAAGATATCTCAGGACACTCACTGTGCTTGTATGTGTAACCTTGGAAGCCAACAGGCATGTCCTTCATCCTCTCGAATGACTCGTCGTCGAGAGTGACCATACCAGTGGTGATGCCAGCAGCTGTGATGCGATCGCCAGATCGCAAATCAGGCATATTGTGACGCGCAGCGCTGTATTCTAGAAGCTTGGCTGTGTAGGCTCCAGTGGAGAGGATCACAGTATCGGCCGAGATGATCTCGCCCTTGGAGGTCTGGATACCAGTAGCGCGGCCATTCTCAATCTGTAGGGTAGCGACATCGGCAACGATGTACTTGACGCCGAGCTTGAGAGCCTCGCGGGTCACAGCACGCAGGGAGTCGCCTGCAGCACCCCAGCCGCTGTTCCTGTTGACCAGAACTTCCTTGGCGCCCGTGTAATCGGCCTCCTCGTACAAACCGCCGTACAGCTTCTTGGCCTCCTCAATTGTGTAGACCTGGATGTCTGATTGGCGGCCCAGCTTCTTGTAGTTGTTGATGACGTCCTGGGCGTAGTCGCTACGGCACACCCAGAAAACACCAGCCTTGTGGAAATGAGGCATCCAGAGAGGGTCAGACTCAAAGATGTCCTGGGCCTCGAGGGCGAGACGGCAGTAGAGGAGATCGTCGTAGTCAGCACGAACGACCTTGTTCCAATCCCACGAAGCAGCTACGCGGTTGTCTCCGTCATAAGGGTCTCTGTCCACGATTGTGACTGAGGCATTGGGGTACTTCTGAATGAGCTGGTAGGCTGTCGAGACGCCAAAGACGCCTGCTCCCACGATGAGATATGACTGAGATGCCATTGTAGAGTATATGTCTGCCAATTGACTTGTACAATGACAAAAAAGAGTATAAGAGATGAGATGGAATAAGAATAACCTCCAGAACCAAAGCGAATTGCTCAAGCTCACATGGCCTTTTATCACCCCCGCGTTGGAGACGAAGCCGGTCTCGGTGGTCACCGTATTCCGGACTGCTCTCACCAAAAGCCATTTTCCGGGGCTTCACCTGGAATTCCGGCCAAGGGATCCGGAGTCCGTGGGTGGAGAAGAGGAATTCCGATCACGTGAGAGACGAGGGGAAATGAAGTTTTGCCTCGACAGAATCGTGAAGTCGTGATAACTTCATTTTTGAGAATGTCGAGATGTCACCGCGAGATTGGAGTCAATTGAGCCGAATGGAGTGGATATCTTTGAGGGCCATGTCTGAAGGTGTCTACAGTCCTGCATTGACCATGTAGTGCAACCGTCTAGACTGAGTTCATCTCCGTCTCCTCCCTCCATCTTCGTCTGGTCCTTTGTTCCTAAAGCGGGCCAAGTCAGCAGACCAACCACACCGAGACATTCACGCACGTAGGCCTTATCCAGCAACTATCACCAGTGACCGAGTGTGAAGCTATCCACAAGGCGTCGTTCCAGCCTTCCTCCAACCCTCATGTACGAGTTGCCCTCTAAATCCCAAATCAGGAAAAGTCTTATCTCCCTCGCTTGATCCTCCCTCCCCCGCATTTTACTGTTTGCCTTTCTCCATCAGCATGCATGCACACGACTAGCCGGAGATCATTGATATCACTTAGTCTTAGCAAAAAAGGACTCCTTTCTCCGCACTCATCCTACATAGATAACGCGTCGCCCAAGTTCCGCTCAGGGTCTAGCTTCATGCACAATTTGCGTTCCGCCAACCGCAATTGGTATCGAACAAAAGACAGGGGTGACGTCTCCAGTGCGAGATGGCCAAGGCTTATCTTGGCTCACCTCCCAATGCCTCACACCATGCGTCAAACGTGTTTGCAACACGGCCTCCAATTTTTCCAAGACCGGCCAAGCATGCAGAAACTAGTCTGGGATATCTGATTCTGACAGAATACTGACTCCGCTTCCTGCTTATCTTGATTCAGCATTGCAGTCTCGTCCCACTTCCCCATGACAGAGCATCAGAGGTCCATCATGGTCGAGGCGTTGGCGGGCGTGGCAATGCCGGCACTCGTCATTCTACCCCAGAAGGCCCCAACCTGGTCCTTGCGTCCCTAGCGCTGCTCTTATCCTATCATTTGACCATCGAGATATCAAGGGATAGAAACAATCGCGATGCAATGTGATACGTCCACGCGGTCTCGCATACCAGGTTGTGTCCGACTTCACCTTTGACTTGGTTGTTATCTATCTACAACCCCGGAGTGAACGCCGTATATCGGCTTTACTTCCAAGAATGTTCTCCCGCGTACATCAAGTTGAGACAAGGGTTTGATGGCAATGATGCCTTTGACAATCCCATAATCCCATAATCCCATAATTATGCACGACGGCTGCGTAGAATGCCAGAACATTACCGGCTTCGGTCTGCTCTAAGATCTTGCTTGCGTTCCTTATCTTGGCTCCGCGGTTCGGCACTTTGTGCATTGCTCCGTCCAACGGCTACCTGCAGATCGTTAGCGAGATGACACGGCCAAGCAAGAGATCTCTATCTCCAAAACTTGTTCCATACCAGACAGGTCAATCGCCCAGTTCCTTGCAGTTTCTAGTGAGATTCTTTCAACTTGCGTAGTTAGGAAGGAGAGCAACATGCTCTATCGGTAGCTTGAAACGAATGCTCGTTCCAGGGTTGGGGAACGAGATGAGCATCCTGAGGCTCATTTCGTATAATCCTTGTACTGTTGAACAACGAGACGCGTCTCCTGTAATCGTGTGCAGGGTAGTAGTTTTTGGCTTCTTTTTGTGATTATGGGTGAGCTTAAAACCTTAGGAGCCATATGTGATACGTTTTGTAGAATAGCGATGGCAGTTGACTTAGAAATGAAGGCATTATCACTCTTCGTTGATAGAGTAAAAGTCGTGACAGTACTCTCACAACCATTAAATAAAACATAAAATGGGTCTGAAGCAAAGCGAGTATACTCTGTAATATTCTGACAGAACTATAGCTTCAGCAGCGGTGTCTTTGACCAGATGATACATATTGTATCACAACATACGATATTTTTAGTTTTGTCGTACGATCAAATTCTCTTCACAATCAATACCGTCCTCTAAGATAAAGAGATTACAATTCTCTATGCAGCCTGTACCTTGGTTGAGATAAAATTCTAAGCAAAAGAAGCTATTATTCTGAGAACAGCTGCATCGTTGAACGACTCTGATGTCACTTTGGCACAGAAAACGAACGATGCCAAAAACTTTGTCATACAATCCTGAATCCCTCATTTATGCTTCGATGAGGTATCGCTGATGTTTTGTTACATATTAAAACGAAGGTCTGCTGTTGCAGTTAGCATCCAATTTCACCATTAATTGTCTCCCACCAAGTTCCGAATAGCTACAACCTTCAGAGTATCATCTCCAACGTCTTCACCATGTAAATGAAACGTCGACGACAAGGCCAGATGAAAATTCTTCATGGTCTAGGGTTCCCTTGACTCCCCACGGGGAGAAGGGAGCGGCAACCCCATACATGAGCCATCGGTTGATCTTACCTTTGCTACTTCTTGACTCCGCGATGGAGCCATAATGGAGTCGCGAGCCCAATATTTCTGGAGTACGATACTCAGTCCAGACCTTTTCCGTCTAGGTACCCCAAATTAAGCGCTCGCTCGGGCACCAAAACCCCGGACTCGCCGGCACGGACCAGTAGTCTTACTGTATCTATATAGGCGGCTGCTCGTCTTGACTTGCATTACCGGCCGCTGCAACTCTCGCCTAAACTTGCTGTTGGTCGATATTGCCTCGTTTCGTCTTCGCCCGGTCCGTTTCAGGGGCTAATCTATACCTGGCTATCTACTATCTTCGCATAATTTGCCTTTGACAATGGCATTATCGATTCCTTTCGATCACGTACTAGAAACTCGCAATCGCTAAGTCAATTCCAATGTGGATTCTATCTCGTTTCGACTCACCTGCATTCGAAGCAACTTCGCATATTGTTGCTGCGGTTGAGATATTGTTACGAAACCGCATGGTCCGTATGACCATCGAGGCGGTCACTGCTCCGGCATTTGAATTCCATCACGGAGAGACAACGGGGACAGCAGTGTTTCGTCACCCGCTCAGATGCAGAAGATATCACTGGGGATACCTACACCGAACATTCTTTTCTCAGCCTTCCACATATTTTCTAGAAGCTGCAGTGACAGAAAAATAGCGATAACTTTATCAGCGCTGATCTATGGGAGCAAGTTGAACCGAGTTACTCCAATTCTCTTCTGCCCCTGATAAGAAACTGCCGGATTTCTAGAAGATCATGATCTTCATTGTAGATAGAGTCGAGGAAAGTCAAGCTCCGTGTTTCGGTCCAAGTCTGGGCATCTGCAGGTTCGGGAACGGGTCATTGCAACACGACAATACAACA
>NC_026475.1:6953809-6956267 GCF_000240135.3 Fusarium graminearum PH-1 | reverse complement strand
GAGGGTGACTACAACTGGAAGATCCTTGCCGACAACTACAACGAGTGCTACCACTGCAAAGTCGCTCACCGTGATATCCCCACCATCGCCGACCTCAACTCTTACTGGGTCGAGACCCAGAAACAGTACATCCAGCACTTTGGTGCCCAGCGACAGGATCAGATTGACCGTGGTTTCCGCATCGCTGTCACATACTACCTCCCCAACGCTTCCACCAACATCTCTCCTCACTTCTTCATGATCCAGCGCTTCGTTCCCCACAGCCCTACCCGCTCCACCATGCGCTACGAATTCTTCCGCAACAAGAACTCCAGCGACGATGACTTCACTCTCATCACTGAGCTCTACAAGCGTGTCATGTCGGAGGACAAGTACCTCTGCGCCAATGCCCAGAAGAACGTCAACGCCGGTGTCTTTATCAACGGCGAGATGCACCCCGAGATGGAGCAGGGCCCTCTCTTCTTCCAGCAGAGCGTCCGCTCCCTTCTCCAAGAGCACCACAAGAAGGAGCAAGAGGCTGGCAAGGAGATCTGGCCCGCCCAGCAGGAGGTTCCCACAACAATCATCAGCACCAAGACCAACGGCCAAACAAACTACTCGTCTGGAATCGACTTGAGAGCAGCTAAGAAGTTCATTGTTGTCTAAACAGTCGGACATTTCTTGATGATGATGATTTACTGATTTCTCTTTGCTTTGGAGGATTTTGCAAGACAAAAGCGAGTTTCATGTTTTTTACTACTACAAAGATTGCATTTGCTTTACTTTACGATACATTATGACTTTAGCAGATGCCTAATTAGTTTACTATAGCATCCTGCATACATCTCTAGACGAAATTGAGAACTACATTTTAGAAACACTTTACTTTTCGATGTGCTATTGTGACTTGATCTGGTGATATCTGCAAGAGAATCTAGAGAAAGCGGTGAGCTCTCGGTGAAGAGATAAGCAGCTTCGAACTTGACCTTGGTGTGCACACAGATGATAAGACTGCGAGGCTGAAACGGACCGGGATGCCGTGCTGTTTATTATGATAAGCCGGTATCCGATCGACATGGTGTCCGCCTGAGTGTGCTAGTCCGGACAAGAATGTCCTGGGGTCATATCACCGAAAGCTTAAATCGAGATTGTCTTGCTTGGCCTTGGGGTACTGATAACCCCCCCTCCAGGGCTCGAGGTAGGCCAATCAGTCTACATCCTCGCATTGCACGACCCCGAATTCGTATGTGGAATACTTGTCTCGTTTTTGTGTGTAGCGCTAATCATGCAGCACTTGTTGGACTGTTGCCCTCCCAAGAAAGGGCACATACGAGAATTTTTGTCTGTGCCTGATCAGGCTTGAAGTCGAGAATCTGTGAGACTCGATACCGATCAAGATAGCACACCATTAGAAAAAGATCGAGGATCGATCAGGTCCTTGTCATGAGATACCCCCAAATGGCTGGATGGATGGTGATACTAAATGCAACATTTGTTACGTCGTTGATTCAGCCTTTCCACGTCATGTATTGAAGTCAGTTTGCTGTCATTGTTGCGCAGCGATATCGCAACAGCTCACGAATCCCTATCCGAGCCCAGACTAGTACCGTTTATCACCAAAAGTGAGTTGTCGCCTTTCGCTTGTGAGCAATAGCATGACGGTACACCCGACTTTTTGTTCTCCATGCAACCACTAATAAGAGCAATACGAAAAATAACACAAGGCTTTTTAGAGTTTGGGGGAAATAAAAGACGTGGCTTTTCATATTCACAACCACCTACAAGTTAATGCAACAACCATCGGTGATGCATCGCCCGCAATGAGATATCGACTAAAATTTCGAGGTCCCTCAAGAACAGTGGTCTCTTATATCCCATAATTTAATTTGATGATAGTTTGCGATGACTCTTCGCATTCGACAGCATTGACAGCGAGATAGTGTTACCAACGACTTCTCGCAATGTAACAGCCCTTGCCGTAGGAGGATAAATGGATAGTTGTGTATCTGAAAGACTGGAAGACAGACAAATGCGAATTTCTACATAATACACGATAGAATCAAAGTCTGGACTACGAAATCGACCATGCGACTCATTGGCATCGGTGGTCAAAGTCCGCCGCACTTACACTTGGTTGCCGCCACGGCATCATACAAGCATCGCGAGGATACTAATCAGCCTTGTGAGATTCGGACTAGCTTTCACACCTAGTAGCACTTTCAGCTGTCCTCTAGTAACTCATTATAGTCATCTCTACCCGTTTTGTGAATTAGCCAAACACGATAGGTTGCAGTGACGATGCGAAGCTAAATTAAGGTGCAAGGTAGTGAGTGATATGAAGTTTCGGCTGCTGTTTGGCCGATTTGTACTGTTGTGGACGGGAATAGTAACGCTTGCTACTCGGGCAGTCAGTGTATCGACCATCCAGACATCTTGTTCCCATGGAATGTCGATATGACCTAGGCTGATGGAGATCTGT